>NC_090179.1:40326204-40428704 GCF_024679245.1 Pseudorasbora parva
AATATTGAAATTCGAAACTTCCACATCATTGCATTATGTTATTATTCACAATTTGTACTGTGTCCTAACTTTTTTGGAATCAGGTTTGTAAAAAAAAAAAAGAAGACAAAAAAAAAAGAAAAAATATATTTATAAGGAATACGACCGCCTCAAAAACAAAAACAAATCATTGTCAGTAATAGAAGAAATTACATTTGATCTGAAACGGAGTGAATTAACGGTCAGTAAACTGCAGGTTTGCTATCTGGTTTTTAAAATCAACCAAAGTGTTATATTTAAGATCAGGGTTTGAAATTAACTTTTTGACTCACCGGCCAATTTGGCAACATTTTTAAGGTACCGTCCAAGATTATTGTAATAACAAGATTATTTATATTACACACACACACACACACACACACACACACACACACACACACACACACACACACACACACACACACACACACACACACACACACACACACTTCAGACCCCCTTACATTTTTCACTCTTTGTTATATTGCAGCCATGTGCTAAAATCATTTTAAGTTAATTTTAAAATGACACAGAGTTGTTGACATTTTTGCAGATAAAAATAAGAAAAACTGAAATTTCACATGGTCCTAAGTATTCAGACCCTTTGCTGTGACACTCATATATTTAACTCAGGTGCTGTCCATTTCTTCTGATCATCCTTGAGATGGTTCTACACCTTCATTTGAGTCCAGCTGTGTTTGATTAAACTGATTGGACTTGATTAGGAAAGCCACACACCTGTCTATATAAGACCTTACAGCTCACAGAGCATGTCAGAGCAAATGAGAATCAGGAGGTCAAAGGAACTGCCTGGAGAGCTCAGAGACTGAATTGTGGCAAGGCACAGATCTGGCCAAGGTTACAAAAAATGACAGAGTGGCCTGACGGAAGCCTCTCTTCAGTGAAAGACACATGAAAGTTTGATAAAAAAAACACCTGAAGGACTCCAAGATGGTGAGAAATAAGATTATCTGGTCTGATTATGAGACTTTTTGGCTTTAATTTTAAGCAGTATGTGTGGAGAAAAATATCACCTGTCCAATACAGTCTCAACAGTGACAAATGGTGGCAGCATCATGCTGTGGGGGTGTTTTTCGGCTGCAGGGACAGGACGACTAATTACAATCGAGTGAAAGATGATTGCAGCCATGTACAGGGATATCCTGGATTAAAACCTTCTCCAGAGTGCTCAAGACCTCAGACTGGGCCGAAGGTTCACCTTCCAACAAGACAATGAGCCTAAGCGCACAGCTAAAATAAGTGGCTTCACAACAACTCCGTGACTGTTCTTGTCCTGTCTTAAACCTGTCTTGTCCTGTTCTTGCCCTGACTTAAACCCAATTGAGCATCTCTGGAGAGACCTAAAATTTGCTGTCCACCAACGTTTACCATTCAACCTGACAAAATATGTTTGTTCAAGCAAGCCAGATATGCACAGATTCTGCGCAATATGCTGTATTTAATTCATCATGATGACTCACAAGTTGAGTATTTGCCCTAAATCTGCACAGATTTGGCTTACACAAGCTTGCCCATCCCTAGTATGAATGACACATTTTATATTCCAAGGAAAATCCCTCAAACCTTCTCTGGATATTTTAGCTGTTTGCTGTTGACAGACGTCCTCCAAAACCTCTCTGAATGTTGAGATTGAAATGTCTTTAAAATACAGATGAGTGTGTTGAGTGATAGGAAGGTCTTCAAATATGGGTAAAACACACACAGACTGACAGCTCTGAAATGAGACAAATAATTTAGTCGTAGTTTGTGATATCTTGTCTAAAAAAAACAAAAAAACAATCATGGCACCATAGTAAAAAATTTTAGCTTCTAAAAATTTTGCATCATTACCTTCAGACAATGAAGTGGATCATCAGAAATCAGAAGTTTGTCAATCTCTGCTTGTCTTTTTCGGAGTTCTGTCAGCTCTTGATCCAGATGTTTGTGAAGTTCCTCTGCTCGATCTATCTCAGTCTTCTCCTGAGCTCTAATCTGATCTTTAATCTCAGAGCGTTTCTTCTCACGAGAGCACATGAGCTCAGTGAAGACCTTCTCAATGTCCTCCATGGTCTCTAGCGCTGAACTCTGTCAGAGACACAAAGATATGATCACACACAGCAACAACAGCTTAAATAATAAATTTACATTTCCATTGTCATATATGTTGTTCCAATCCAAAGTGATTATGTTTTCAGTCTAATAAAAATTAGCAAGATTACAATTCGGGCTGTTTAAAACATTAAAACAAATATCTGTTGTACTAGTGATTTGAGACGTTGTCTGGTCCTCATACTTGTACTCACTTTAAAAGACTTCACAGCTTCACTGAGTTCCCGCTGACCTCTCTCTCGCTCCTGGATCAGCTTCTGACACACCAGCTTTATCTCCTTTAACTCTTCCTGAGGATGTTAACATACAAAGTTAATGTTAAAATTTTCTTGTTTCTTGGGCTTCACCTTTTTACTTTCCTTGTATAATACTGACTTTTCTGCCATGGTGCGTGCACACACTAGACAAAACATAATTACACAATCTCACACACCCAGACAATAAAGATACACATACACACATTTTGCGCACATACATGTCTTACTTGATTTTAAATTGAAATACCATATATGGTACATTTGATTTTAAGCATGATTGGATGCTCAAGACATCCTGAAGAATGTTGCTTTTTCTTACACCTAGATATATGACCTTTCTTCCTTAATAAATTTGAGAATGTTATAGTACTGCACTGTGTCTGTGTTTCCTTGATCATTCTCCTGAGATATCTCCTGCAGCCACCACACATTACAGGGGTTGGATTATTGGGGTGTAGGTGACTGATGACTGGCTGAGTATAGTAAGGCTAGAGATAGTCTACATAAAAGTTAATTCAAACAGTTAAAGGTGCCCTAGAATTAAAAAATTAATTAACCTTGCCATAGTGAAATAATAAGAGTTCAATACATGGACATCACATACTGTGAGTCTCAAACACCATTGCCTCCTACTTCTTATGTAAATCTCATGAATGAAAAACATAAACACATGATTCTCAACATAATGCCAACCGTGACGCAAGCGCTGGGGATCATTTATATGCATGCCCCCAACATTTGCATCTGTCCAAACATGTTCATTGTCAGGCGGAACTAACGGAGCCGAATCATTGGGACTGCAGATAAACAAGCGACACTGAAGGATAGCAAAAACGGCAACTCTCATCATGTTCCAGGCTGTGCAGGAGACGTGAGGACTTTTCATATGTCAACAGACATGGTTGAGGTTTATTATAATAGGATACCACAGCAATTTCATTCAAAATCGCTCGTTTGTTTGGCCCATTTCAAGCAATCTTCGCTTAGAGTCTTCAACGTAAGAAAGGGGCAACTGTATTCCTGCAAGCAGTAAGTAGTGATTTATCCACTTATTGACTGTTTAAACAATTTCTGATTAAATTGAAAGTTTCTTAGAGAGACCGCATTGTCTAGATAACGCAAGATGCTAGTACAGTAACAATATGAAACACCAAGTACCATACAAAACTAAATAGTGGGTCTAATGACAAAGGTTAATATTATTTTGTATTACAAAATACAACCGTAGATACGTTGCTTACAGATCGTTCACTCGATCCTTCTAGCAAACGTCACCTTTTTCACCATATAAGTTAAAACGACAGTCATTTGACAAGGCTATTCATTTTGTAAAAATATAAAGTTATATATTTATATTTTTGAGAACTTGCTTGCTTGCATGCTTGAATTTCAGAGTACATCAGTCACTGCGTAGCCTACATTGTGACTACGTTATATATACATGCAATATTGTTGACGAAAAAAGACAAGTCTAAAATGTAGACTGAATGACACTTTAAGCAGAACATCTCAGATGGAGATTGCTAAAATGCAGCTTACTTGTTTATTTGTGTTTTCAGATCATCCGGGCATGAAAGAGAGCTCGCGTGCATATGCTTTTAACAGAAAAGCTCTATTTGGGGGATTTAAATTACTGACATCTGGCAACCGCAATCACGAACGTGCTCTCTCGCATAAACAAGTAGGCTGCATTTTAGCAATCTCCATCAGAGATGTTCTGCTTAAAGTGTCATTCAGTCGGTCTGTTTTCTGTCAGGACTCATGAGCTGCTTCGCTGAACTGCTGTGAGCTGCTGAAATAAGCCAATCAGAGCAGAGCTCAACATTAATATTCATGACCCTTCCAAATAAGGCAAAAACAGAGCATTACATCCTAGGGACAATTTTTAGGGTTGTAAATGGACCTGTAATACTGTATCTGGACCATTTTTGCCCTTAAATAAGCCACATACCCTCTATGTAGATATCAGAGAACAATTTAACATATTGTTTCAACTCATTCTAGGGCACCTTTAATATCTAAAAGAAAGATTAATCTGAATACAGCAACAATCAGGGACCAATTGCACAAAAATGCACCCGTTTGTTTATGCAAAATTTTATATCATCTACTTGTCTGAGTAGTGGATGGGAAAAAAAGTTAAACATAAAATTCTAAATAACAGGTAAAAATTAATAAAACCATTTACCTTTTGATTTGTCCATTCAGATTCCAGTGAAACCACACGGTGACCGTTATGATTGTCAATCATACACAAGTAACAAATGCATTGATGATCATCCTGACAGTAAATCTCTAGAAGTTTCCCATGACTGAGGCAAATGTTCTCCTGAATGTGTCTGGAAGCTTCAACTAGTTTGTGCTTCATAAACGCAGGAGATTCATAGTGAGGCTGCAGGTGAGTTTGACAGAAGGAGACCAAGCACTGCAGACAGGACTTTACAGCTCTGTTCTTCTCTGTAGTGCAAACATCACACTCCACAGCAGCCGTTTGTAGGGACGTCTTCTGCAGCGTCTCCATCATCTCAGCTATCAGAGTGTTCTTCTTCAGTAGAGGTCTCTGACTGAAGCTCTCTCTGCATTGGGGACAGCGGTACGGCGGCCCCTGCTCCTTCTGGCCCCAGCAGTCAGTAATACAGCTCATACAGTAACTGTGTCCACAGGGAATCGTCACCGGCTCCTTCAGCCGATCCAAACAGACGGGACAGCTGAACTGATCCACACACTGACTCGCTGCAGACTCAGACATTTCTGAAGGAATAGCCTACATAAATAAACATGTAAATCATTAATGAATGAGCAAAAAAATATAATAATAGATTTTATTTATAATGCACATTTAATTCCGAAGAATCTCAAAGTGCAACAAAGGGGGAAAAAAAAACAAAAAAAATGAATGACAAGTAAAAATATAGAATACTAAAAACAATCAACCAACACAGAAAACAGAACAGAAACAGAGCTGATGGTGAACAGAAACAGAGCTGATGGTGAACAGAAACAGAGCTGATGGTGAACAGAAACAGAGCTGATGGTGAACAGAAACAGAGCTGATGGTGAACAGAAACAGAGCTGATGGTGAACAGAAACAGAGCTGATGGTGGAAGTCTCTGTAAGCTCTGCAGCACACTGTGGTCCACTCCATGTTTTACATTTCTCCCAGCGGCAGTGTCCTGATGACGTTGTCGAGGCATGACAGCTGAAGACCAGATGATCGGTCTTCATGACGATTCAGACGATGGGGATCGCCACAGCACCATGCAGGGGGCAGAACATTTTTACGGGCACTTCTTTGGACACACCGGGGTCCGCGCAGAAGTCCAAGCCGCTCCACGGCCGGTGTCATGACAAATCCTGTCCCCCTGTGAAATTGTAATCAGGCTCTGAACAGATTACCTATTACAATTTCTTTCAGCCAATAGAATCGCTCCGGGGGTCCTTGCGGACACGATTTCACAGGGGGACAGGATTTGTCATGACTCCGCAAGTCCGCCTATGAAGATGAAATCGTGTCCGCTGGTAGCGGTTTTAAATGCCTGATCAATAGGGATGGGCGTATAGATATGAAGTATCGATATATCGATACTTATGGAAGCATCGAAAGTATTGATACTCAAATAAAAATATCGATACTAAGGTGTTTTTTTTTACCAGTAATTTTGTTTATTTAAAAAGATTATTTGCATACAATACAAATAAACTATGTTAATTGTGTAGATATAGGACTATTTTCCTTCTCATCTGAACCATGATCTGAATGCATGCAAACGCTACAAGACAGAACCAATCGATCACAGAAGAGAGCGTCCGTTCACTGATGACACTATTCAAACAGAACTTCGTTTCCCGAAACTATCATAAGAAACCATTGATGCTTTTAAACACACAGTCCAGAATAATGCTCATCAGAAGACAGAAAAACATAATAGTTTGAGTTATTTCACAATAAAAAAAAAAAGAAATTGTAGCCTACATAGTGCAATATCACTCTTTAAATGTAATGTTAAAAGTTGAAATTGATCATGTTCTATGCTGTAACTAATGTTAATATAAATCCCTATAAGAATAAAAAGGTTGCATTTTATGAGTGCAACGTTCAGTCACTGGCAGTCCCTTGTGAAACTGAACCATGTTTTTTTTTTTTTTTTTACTACAGTAGCCGTAGTTCAAATAGGCTAGTATTTGTAGATTTCCATGGTTAATTTCACTACAACTAAACGTTGTGTTAAAAATGTGTTAAAAAATTATGATCTAATAAGTTGCAATTAACCTTTCAAATATGTTAAGTGGGTATTTTTACTCTTAGCCATTTAAATAATTTAATATATTTAATCATTTAAAAAAATAAGTTTAAAAGTATCGTATCGATATCGGTGATACTCGCCCATCCCTACTGATCAAAAGTTGTTATACATGGTTCTGGACAAGCAATTGTTTAAAAATAAACTATGAATTCATTGCCATACTAAGTACACACATACACACGCAAAACATTTATTTGAAGTATGTAACTGATTGCTATAATGGGAGCAAAAACATGTTCTGAATTATTTTGACTGATAAACTACCAATACAAAATCATGACATAGTAATGTACCTATAATGTAAATAATAAAGAATAAAAAAAACCCAGCAATATAAAGAACAGGTGCACAAAGTAAATAGATTATATGCTTGCATATATCTTATATACTTATATAAGCACTTATAGATTCAGTTATATACTACTAATATATGAAACATATGCTTTGTAAGACATCAAAGACTATTTTAACACAATTTAAACAGCAAAAATCAAAACGCGATTGTGTAAGAATTGTAATCAGGCTCTGAACAGATTACCTATTAAAATTTCTTTCAGCCAATAGAATCGCTCTGAGGGTCCTTGCGGACACGATTTCACAGGGGGACAGGATTTGTCATGACACCGGATGACGCTAGCCCGGTGCAAACTTCAGCCATCAGCTCAAGCCCGAGGGAGACCACCAGTGAGCAGCCGCGGGGAGCAACATCAAATGTCCTTCAAACCAAAACCAACCGCAGCAAAAAAAAAAAAAAACATCAGAGAAGCGGTGGAAAACGGCAAAGCGACGAACAACGTCCTCTCAGTGGCTGCCAGCAATCAGCAACAGTCCCATTTGTAGCTCTGACTGTTAGACTAGTCACAAACATAATAAAATAAAATCTAAATCTAATAGTACAGTAACATGATTTGTGGGTGGAGAAGCCGCGAACCGACAACGCCAGCGTCCTCTCCCCCACGTTGCCTAGTGTAAACTCCACCTGTTTGGCCCAACGAAGGAATCCAACAGCTGGTCGAAGGAATACTGCGTGTTCGTCTTTTCGGGCGCTTCTATAAAGGACACTGTAATTTATTAAAGTGTGAAGATCCAATTTTAAATCTGACTCCATGTTTTAATTTAATCTGAATCTAATTGTATGTAGTTACCTTGAGTTTGTTACATTTATAAATTACGGCTGATCGTATGATTAGTTGTGATTTAATTTAGATCTTTGATCTCTCTGAGTATCTCTACTTCTCACTATCTTCGTTCATCAAGGGACCCGATATCTCTTAGAGATATGTTTCGCGAATTACATTCTCAAACACAGACGGGCCGGTTCTGATATTAGTCAGAGGATTGCAGAGTGAATATTTTACCTTTAAGTGGTTGCGCCTGCTTACTCATCTTAAAGCGTAATGGGAATAATAATCACAGGAACTGCAACTTGCTAATACAGTGATAGTCAGAAATCAGATTATCGCTAATGTGGTGCTCCATGCTCCCGCCATTGCGTCCTGCTGTTTGATCTACGCCGAGACAACGTTTGCGGAAATACCAGACTCCGTTTGATCGTACTAAAAGAAGCGGCCTTAGAATAATACAAGATTAATCAAAGTTAATGTTTATTTAGCCAGGCAAAATCATCAAAATATAGTCAAATTAAAAGACAATGATACACAACTGATCAGCATACAATGTTACTCAAGTATAAAATAGTATATACATAGTTTCAAAGAGTCATCATTTTACCTGGCTTCTAGAAACACACGGGAACAGTGTGGGAAGTTCTGGATACAGATGCTTCCTCGAGTGGTTTGCTCCTTTCCCTTAAATACTCCACCAGATCAAAGAACAATAAACATTTAGCACCCAAATATTTATGCAGATCTTGGTTCTTTTCTCAGACCTAAATGGTCCCACCTATCCTTGAGGCCTGACAGCAAATGTTTATCAAAAGATCTTTATGAGCATCTCCCCACACCAGAGGAACAAATCCGGTTGTCCTTCTTTTACGACCTGTTTTACTAGAGCTGGAATGTCACCAGTTCCACTGATGTGAGAATGAAACCTGTTTACCAATCACACCAAAAGTATTTGTATTGACCATACAGAAACAGCTTGTGGCAGTATCTGTGATATTTGCATGTGACCCAGAGGGTGAGAGGGTCATATCTCGGCAGGGGTGAGGAAATAGGATTGGGCCAGGTGCAGTCTTGCTTACTCTTGCATTCAGATAGTGAAGTTTTATTGTCTTTATTGCAGCTTTAATCCCTTTAGTTTGTTCTCAGGTGAAATCCATTCTTACACTAGCAACCCAAAATATAAGGTTTAGTTTTGTGTATTAGCATTAAATAATCTTTCACCCGAAGAATTAACGTGACATCCAAATGAACAGAATTGTTTTCAAATACCTACAGTTAAATTATTACAATTAAATATTTCAATGCAACTAAAAAGACAATAAAACCTTTAGTTAAGGATTGTTGTTCTTACCTGCTTTGACAGAATAACAAGTTAAAATATTCCCTCTTTTACAGCTTTAACCAAACTAGAAGAGTGACGATCCTTAGGCAGAGGTTTGTGTAAGCAGGGAAATAGGTTTCGTTTCTCTCAAATCCACAAACTTCCTGGTTTTCAGTGCGCAGATGAGTGCGAGAGAGAAAGAGAGAGAGAGAGAGAGAGAGAGAGAGAGAGAGAGAGAGAGGTACTGCTAATGTGAAGCCACTTTGCTCTCTACTCTGTACTTTGCTTAAAATCACAGCATATCTCTCGATACCAATGATCTAGTTAAATTTGTAATAACTAATAAAATATGTGTTTCTTTGTTTCTAACACACTTCCAGCAATCGGTGTGTAAAATAACTAAAACACTAATGAGTTTATGTTTGTTGTACAATGTCATTGGGCATCAAAGCTTTCAGAAATCATTTATTGTTTTAACATGTGATGTTTCTTATGAGAACAGGTTTTCATTCAGCTGTTGTGGAGAAACACAATCACAGACGATCTTACACAGATCATGAATACTGGAGACAAAATGTTTCCTAAAACAGCCACAAATCAAATGATCACTACAATGTTATTAAAAGAAAATGCCTAATTTGATTTGATTTTCTCTTTATTTGATCACAATTACAACATTTTTTACTGAAGTAAGCAGAAATATAAAGATGAATCTGAAACAAACTTTTATACTGACAGAGGTCTATGTTAAAACTGCCTCTTTATAAAGGTTTCAGGGCTTTTTCTCAGCTTTTTGTAAACCCTGTCAGATACTGTAGTTATGAAAAAGTAAAAACTATGCCAAATCAAAGTCATACCACATCCTGAAGTCAACTGAGTCATTCAAATGCTAAAATGAGGCCCAATATCTGTACCTTAAAGGGGGGGTGAAACACTCAGTTTCAGTCAGTGTCATGTCAATCTTGAGTACCTATAGAGTAGCATTGCATCCTGCATATCTCCGAAAAGTCTTTATTTTTTTTATAATTATATAAGAAAGATGCGCTGTTCCGAGTCTTTCCGAAAAAAGCCGAGCGGGTGGGGGCGTATCGTGTGAGCGGAGCTAAATAATGACGTGTGCTCGCTGCTGCTATTGTGTTGAGTCGAGTGCGTCGTAAAGCTGTGTCATCCCTAACAGCGGGAAAAAAACTTTATTCAAAATAAAAATATGGCTTTTAATCAGATACAGCCATACATCTATGATCCGGAATCAGACCCAGAGGCTGCAGTTGAACAGGAGCAGCAGCAAAAACGACTAGAGCAGGACGTCTCTATGTGGTACAAGTTATACACTAACTATATAATATGCTTAGCGGCTTGTGTTATTTACATATTTATACTTGAATTATATCGTCGTATTTTTGTCTTTGAAGGTGTACATGTGGGAAGTGCAGTTGTGCACGTGTGTTTGTGTGTTTACACGTGGTTTGTGTAGACAGTAAGCGGACTGGTTTTGCACGGCAGGCTAAGTTAGTGTTTACATAGAAAGACACGGAATAGTAGCACATTTGAATGAAGAAGCGTGCTTATTTAGTTCAGCATATTTCCCCCCTCTTTGTGTATTGTTGTTTCGAGTGCTTTTACAATACACAAACATAAAGTTACACATATAGTGGCCAGCTAAACAAATGTACACGCACTACACATCGCATGCTCCATTGATCAATTAACTATACGTGATCATGTTTGGGCTACTTGATGGGCATAGGCAAAAACACAGACATTTGAAGCAGTCTTACTCACCGCCTGCGGTACTAACTTTGGGACTGCTCCATCCTTCAGCATTAGGCGATCGGAAAATCCTGTGTCGAGCTGGGCCTTGTTTATGAAACAGTCGGCACCGAAATGCAGCGAACAGATATAAACATTCGCGCAACTCAGTTGCTGATCCGGAAAAGCAAATTCCATCCACTGTTGCCTTACCGCGGGGTTTTTGGGGAATCTGTGCAGGACTGTCTTGGTCTGGCAACCAAAAACGCACTTTTTTGGTGACATTGTTATGTGCACATCACCTGTTCAGCGCATCCTACAAGCCAGCGCTTTGATGGCCGTAGGCTGTTACTTTCGCTCTCTCCCTCTCTCTCTCTCACGCGCTTCCGGTAGAATTGTCCGTAAGGCCCATACAAGGAAATTCCGCCCCCATTAACGTCAAAGGGGACGCATGATCTCAAAAAACTTGCCGAAACTTATGACTAACCGGAAGTAGTATTTTTGACAAAGAAATACTCCCATCAAACGTCCACCTTAACTTTTGAAACTTTGTCTATGTTTAGGATGGGAATACAAGTCTTTAACAGTGTAAAAAGATCAGTATGCATGAAACAGCATTTCACCCCCCCTTTAATAAATAATGCCCCACGTAATTGATGCTGATGAACTGCATTAATTATTAAGAGCTGCAGTAAATAACCTTGACGAACATGAGTACAACTGATAACTAAGAAAGTACATGACTTTAATCAACAAAACTACATATATTATGAAGGTTGAAAAGTTACCTAGTGCTGCATTAAGTAAGGGATAATGTACACCCGGCCGGTTTTTATCGCAGAATAAACCCCGACAGAGTGATCAGGGATATGCCCTTGCATCCCTCTGAGGGGGTTTATTCTGCGATAAAAACCGGCTGGGTGTACATTATCCCGCTTATTACACGGCTACTAGTCTCAAATAAATAATTTTTAGACACAAAATATTGTCACGAGATTAAATATTTTATTAGCTCTTACGCAAAGCTTCCGCGAAGGAAAACGGTTCCAACCTGCTTTAAGCCTTTATCTATTACTGAAGATTAGCCATATGCCATTGCTAATGTTAAAATGAATGCTGAAAGGGTTCGTTCACCCCAAAATGAAACCAAGCCTATGATTTACTCACCCTCAAGTTATCATAGGTGTATGACATTCTTCTTCCAGACAAATACAATCGGAGTTATATTTAAAAAGTCCAGGCTAACGTTAATCCAAACAGTAGTTGTAGTTGTGTTTGAAGTCCATAAAAAATGCAGCTGTCCGTCAAATAACGTGCTCCACACGACTCCGATGGGTTAATAGAGCCGTCTGATTCGAATCGATGCGTTTGTGTAAGAAAAATATCTATATTAAAAACGTTATAAAGGAAACCTGCCTTGAAGTCTTCCATTGTAACCCACGGCTGTTTAAGCCACAAGATGGCGCCAGCGTTAAGCATAGAAGTAGGACCGGTCAAGATAACTCGTAGTACCCGTATGAGCAGGTGTTATCTGGAAATAACATACCGCTGGAATGCGCGATTGACCAATCAGAATCAAGTATTGCACAGAGCCGTGTAATAATGTAAAATAATAGCTTAAATAGTCCATGCAAACGTATATTTTGACAAGTTAGTTAAATAACTGAATAATGACAGACAAATTACATGACAAATCTCAGTCAAAGAAATGCATATGACACTGGTCTAAATTATGCATAAGCCTGTATTTTTATCTGAAGGAATGTCAAAATAGTCATAGAATCCCAAAATCCTTTAAAGACAGTGTTTCCTAAAACAGCAACATTTCCATTTTGAAATGAATCAAAAGATCACTGTTATTAACACATGCACCATTTAATGTATTTTTCAGAATTACAGATTATGCCTACATTATTAATTATACATCAAAGCAAATTAAAACAAATAAAATATTAATATTTTAAAGAAACATTGCTATGTGTTGATAAGCGTTTTTTTTTTAAAATATGTGTAAAGGTTTTCAACAGATAGTTATGAAACTACTATATAGTTATTAACTAAATCCAACTTAAGAGTGTCTTAAATGGGTGATATATATTCATTGTTGGTGGTGTTTAAGAAATGGTATGCCTTTTATTCATCCAAACTACAAATTATTATATATTTTTTTAATTTTATTTCATTTTAACATTTAAGAAGTTTAACTTAATCTGAAACTTGATCAATTATATTTATTTCTTGTCTGTCTGAACTCTCCTCTGCTCTATGATTTTGATAGATGACCCTTCTGAAACCCCCAAAGCAGGGTATAAGGGTTCAGTGAAAGTGGTCTGGACTCTGTGAAGGAGAGTCATTGTGTCAGAGACGCTGTAGAAGGCCAGAGTTCCTGCTCTGTGATCCAGATACACTCCTATTCTAGAGGAGCAGACAGCAGGGAGAGGGACTTGGGCTTTAGCATGCGTGAAACTGAAATTCTGCTGCCAATAGCCCAATCTCCAGGAAATTTTGTTGTGGCCAAGCCTACAGGCATTACTGTTTCCTTTACGTCTAATTATTTTGTAACAAACTGCTACAACACCACCATTCCCACTGCACTCGACCTCCCAGTAACAGCGATCAAACAAACCCTCTTGAGACAAGATGTAGGGAAACACATCAAAACGCTCTGGGTGATCAGGATATTGCTGCTCCTGATCTGAATATGATACTTTTCTGTTCTCTTCTGACAGTTGGAGGTATTTGTGTGCAGTGTTTAGATCCAGGTGAACTTTACAGAAGTCTGAGGAGGAATGGAAAAAAACGAATTCTGAACAAAGTAAACTTTGGTTCCTAATGGTCACACTGTAACAGATCATTATCCACTGATATTTATTAATTCATGATTTGCCTTGAAGAATCACAGTTCAACTTACACTGCAAAAAATCAGTCTGGGTCTTTGGTTCTGGAGGCTTTGAAATATTAACATTTGACACTGAAGAGAAAATACAAAACAAGCATATGGTTAAATTGTTGGTTTAAGAGTATGAATATAATTTTTTTTGAAAAAAATTAAACCTTCTCGAGATATTCTGGCTGTTTGCTGTTGAAGGGCGTCCTCCAAAACTTTTCTGAATGCTCGGATTGAAATTTTTTTAAAAGACAGATGAGTGTGTTTAGTGATGGGAACGTCTTCAAATGTGGGTAAAACACACACAGACTGACAGCTCTGAAATGAGAATAATAATAGTTTAAACATAATTTATGAAGCACAACTGGCCTTTTCCAAAATATAACAAGCACCACAATAATAATTAGAATCTCAAAATGTGACTTCCACTAAATAAAATAAATACTAAAAGCACAGATCAATGAATGGTAAGTGGCCAACAGTATAGCATTATACAAACAATCATTAAAAAACTTTCATTACCTTCAGACACTGGATCTGATCTTCAGTAATCAGAAGTTTGTCGATCTCTGCTTGTCTTTTTCTGAGTTCTGTCAGCTCTTGATCCAGATGTTTGTGAAGTTCCTCTGCTCGATCTATCTCAGTCTTCTCCTGAGCTCTGATCTGATCTTTAATCTCAGAGCGTTTCTTCTCAAGAGAGCAGATGAGCTCAGTGAAGACCTTCTCAATGTCCTCCATGCTCTTTAGCGCTGAACTCTGACAACGACATAAAGATCTGATCATGAAGGTCAATGTGGTCACTCAAAATAACGCAATTACTTTTTCTTTCTTTCTTACTTTTTAAATTCTCTAATTGTCCAAGCACTCAAATTAAGCTGTATCTGTTCCGAACAATATGGATAGACAGTAAATTAGTTGCTGTCAAGCTTGAAAACAGACTGAAGCTTCAATAAGAACACCATGCATGTAAATACTTTTTTTTTTAGCTCAAAAATACCCATTTTTCACATCTACCTTTATTAAATTAAAATAATCTTTATTAATGTCACAGACATGCCAGGCTCCTCATCGCCAATCGCCAGAGCTTCACAACCTCCATCTGCAAGTACACCCAGAGTATCATCCCAGAGAATCATCACCGGCAAACCTGCACTTCTGTCAAGTTCCTCACCTACTCACCTGTTAACTTACTTGTTGTTTAATAAACCTGACTCAGTTACCATCTTATCTCTGTAACCTCTGTACCATAACAGAAGACTGGACCACAACCGCGAGCACCAGTATGAGTCACCCGGATCCCTTTCAAGAACTGTTTGATACCGTTTTCTGTACGCTACCCTCCAGCCCACCATCACCCGCACCGGCGATCACTTCCGCATTCACCAGCACCTCTTTCACGTCACCCGTGTCCCCATTCCCATGGCCAAGCCAGCGCCCTTCTCTGGTTCGGCAGAGGACTGCAATGGATTCCTTCTGCAGTGCTCACTGGTCCTGGAGATATATATTATAGATATATATATATTGAAATGTATTAATAGGATTAACCGCTTGAGATGTACCATCTCGTTTTCGAGTTTCGAGATGCAACCGCATCTTTATCCCAACGATCGCTCCCGGGTGTCTCCGTAGCCTCTGTACCATAACAATTAAGTGTGTCAATCAAACTTTAAAACTAAAGAATACATGAAGAAACATACTTTAAGAAGCTTCACAGCTTCACTGAGTTCCTGCTGACCTCTCTCTCGCTCCTGGATCAGCTTCTGACACGCCACCTTTATCTCTTTTATCTCTTCCTGAGGATGTTAACATAAAAACATAACAATAAAAAAAGGCAAAACCAGCTATAACACTTTTCCATTACACCTTTTGTAACGAGGTGGAATTAAATTACAACCTATAAATATATGCAATATAATAAGAATAATATTAAAATAGTTTATGTATGACTTTTACTATTATTGATATTACCTTTTTATTATTCCATTCTGAATCCACAGGCACCACGTTGTGGTTTTTATGACCGTCAATCATACACAAGTAACAAATGCATTGATGATCATCCTGACAGTAAATCTCCAGAAGTTTCCCATGACTGAGGCAAATGTTCTCCTGAATGTGTCTGGAAGCTTCGACTAGTTTGTGCTTCATAAACGCAGGAGATTCATAGTGAAGCTGCAGGTGAGTTTGACAGAAGGAGGCCAAGCACTGCAGACAGGACTTTACAGCTCTGTTCTTCTCTGTAGTGCAAACATCACACTCCACAGCAGCCGTTTGTAGGGACGTCTTCTGCAGCGTCTCCATCATCTCAGCTATCAGAGTGTTCTTCTTCAGTAGAGGTCTCTGACTGAAGCTCTCTCTGCATTGGGGACAGCGGTACGGCGGCCCCTGCTCCTTCTGGCCCCAGCAGTCAGTAATACAGCTCATACAGTAACTGTGTCCACAGGGAATCGTCACAGGCTCCTTCAGCCGATCCAAACAGACGGGACAGCTGAATTGATCCACACACTGACTTGCTGCAGATTCAGACATTTCTGCTAAAGGGCTGTTAAGCCAAGAAAAGCAACATTATTGATCAAATGTTATTTTTCACATAGGTAAATGTATAAATTGTCAAGTAGAGCTGAGCAGTGTGAACAAAAATCTGTACCACTGTATTCTAGAAGAGTCTAGCAGTTCAACAGTAGGCTATCACTACAGCAGTGACAAGGCCAGAAACTTTATAGTGAGCTGACCATGGTAAAAGAAGATGGACCTCAATACTTGGCAGTTAAGATTACTCAAATATGATGTATTGTCTGTTAATGAAAACAACAAAAATCCATTCATAAATAAAATCAATAACCAATGAACAGAATACGAAAAATAAGTGGGAAAAAATCATGGGTGGAGCATGTGTAAGAAAACCACAAGTGGCCAGAAACTTGTGACGACTAGCCTGATATTTTCTTATTTAAACCACTGCCTGCAGCTAATTTTGATTGCTTTTAGAGAGAAAATCTGCCCATAATGTCTTTGTACGATCAGTTTAGGTCTGTAATAATAGCATATCTGTGTGTGTGTGCACCAGAGAATGTCAAAGATTTTTGCTGCGTTTAAAAATATAGCCCATCATAGCTGTGTCCATTGATTTCAATAACTCAATAGCCAGTCACTAACAGCTCAAAGCTGGAGCAGAGTTTTTGTCCGCAGATGTAGCCTAATGATGTGTAATAGCTGGAGAGCTCAATATACATCCTAAGTGCCTTAACCAGTGCTCTGTGCACTGACCTGTGATCTGAAGGAAGTGGAGAGCACCTTAAGAATGACCTTACAGTCATTCGTCCCAAACTCAAGGGTGTGCTAATAGAAAGTGCCTGCAGGTCACATACTCACTGGCACTCAACCAAGTCCAGTGTCACCAAGAGGGTATTTTTTAAATATTGTGTTGTCCATTTAAAGTTTGTGACGGTTGTGTGGGATGAGAGATTGGCACATTTGGGAAAAAACAATTGTTACACTTATGTCCAGGCATATGAGACAGTGAATGTGGTCATCAGATGAGGACAGGAATGATTCCATCCAGAAACACACAGGTGAAAGGACATCTTTAAAAAGACATAGGGTCACACCTGTGCAAGTTATAATAGGGAAATTAGCTTTCTCAGGATCTGAAACGCACAGAGGAAATGGCCGCATCCCAACAGACAGGAATATAGTGCTGCCTGCTGTGTGCTCTCACACTCTCTTTGAAGATGCAGCAACACACTGTAAGGCCGGAGACACACTGCAAGCGTGGCGTTTCTGCTGCGTGTCAGCCGCGGGGCGGCTGCCTGGCGTTTTCTCTGCCTTTGCACACCAGAAGCGTGTCTGACGCGGCGCCTCTGCAGCTGGGAAGCCCTATACTTCATGTTAAATATAAATATATTGCCTATTGATACAGCAAAGACAACGTCGGCAGTAGCCTATTGACCATACATATCTATGGTATTGACGGCAAAATAGGCTACAGAATATTTCGTTCTGTATTGACAGGTTTAATATTTCAAAATCGATAATAATGTTGTTTTTTATTATTACAAGTAGGCCATCTGCATTTATTTTAACCTTAAGACTTTTAAACATGAAAATGTCATTTATTAATATGTATTCGTGTCAAAATGGCATATAAACATCTTTTCCTATGCTGTTTTGCCTAGAAACGCTTCCAACACGCTCGCGTGTCGCGTGAAAAATAGGCGTCTCTTCTATTTGAAGCATGCACGCGTTTTCCGCGCGGCTGACGCAGGCAGTATGCAAGCGCTAACCGGTTAACATGGGAGCCGAAATAAAAACGGACACGCCACGCAGCCGAGACGCTCACGACACGCTTGCAGTGTGTCCCCGGCCTAAGGTCGAATACAAAGTAACTAAAAATGGTGGAAATCAAATCAATTTATAAAACTTAACAATTTATCATTTATTTAATCTTTTAAAATGTAACCAAATGTAAATGTAATAATGCCCCTTATATTTGGCATGATGTTATGAATATTTATATATGATGAATTTTATCAAAATAAAATGGTGAAATGCTCAAGAAAGTTAATGTACAGTCACCTAAAGTATTATTAGGAGCACCATACTAATACCTGCCATAATTCTACGTGGCATTGATTCAACAAGGTGCTGAAAGCATTCTCTAGAAATGTTGGCCCATATTGATAGGATAGCATCTTACAGTTGATGGAGATTTGTGGGATGCACATCCAGGGCACGAAGCTCCCGTTCCACCACATCCCAAAGATGCTCTATTGGGTTGAGATCTGGTGACTGTGGGCGCCATTTTAGTACAGTGAACTCATTGTCATGTTCAAGAAACCAGTTTGAAATGATTTGAGCTTTGTGACATGGTGCATTATCCTGCTGGAAGTAGCCATCAAACGGGGTGGTACATGGTGGTCATAAAGGGATGGACATGGTCAGAAACAATGCTCAGGTAGGCCGTGCCATTTAAACAATGCCCAATTGGCACTAAGGGGCCTAAAGTGTGCCAAGAAAGCATCCCCCACACCATTACACCACCCACCACCAGCCTGCACAGTGGTAACAAGGCATGATGGATCCATGTTCTCATCCTGTTTATGCCAGATTCTGACTCTACCATCTGAATGTCTCAACAGGAATCGAGACTCATCAGAAAAGGCAACATTTTTCCAGTCTTCAACTGTCCAATTTTGGTGAGCTTGTGCAAATTGTAGCCTCTTTTCCCTATTTGTAGTGGAGATGAGTGGTACTCGGTGGGGTCTTCTGCTGTTGTAGCCCATCCGCCTCAAGGTTGTGCGTGTTGTGGCCTCACAAATGCTTTGCTGCATATCTCGGTTGTAACGAGTGGTTATTTCAGTCAAAGTTGCTCTTCTATCAGCTTGAATCAGTCGGCCCATTCTTCTCTGTCCTCTAGCATCAACAAGGCATTTTCGGTACATGGTGGTACATTACACTCACCTAAAGTGTAATGGTGGTACATTACACTCACCATCAATTGGCACTAATGTACTCACATTCGGTACATTAGTGCCAATTGACCTTTAATTTGCAGTAGAAAAAGGGAGAGTGACTTTATTGCATCAGAGGTGTGTCACTTTACTCACAGCGGATTGGTCCAGTTTCAGTTTGAGATCTCCTATCCAGAACATAACCTACCCTGGAGCAGGTGAGCCGTGGAGTGTAAGTTACTATGGAGATAAACACAGCTAAAAACCAAGCCACTTTCATGGTACCAAAAACCCAGGTTTGGCAAACTAAGCTTAAACATATCTGGCTATCCAGCTAAACCGGCTCCATGGTATAGGCCCCAGGACTTTATGTTGTTGTTTTTATGTTTATATGTGGCAGTCCAAGTCCAAGTATCTAACCAAAATTTAATTGAGAGAAAAGTTTCCACACTTAATTGTAACGTAACTTATTTAATCACTCTGCTAAACAACTGTAGACTGCAAATGTTGTAGCCACATGCTGACAGTACAATGTGTATTTTGAACTTATTTATCCAAAATAGTCTTTTTAGTCATGACCACCACTGAAATAAGTTTGCATTTTTAAAGAATCGTTTAAATTGTAAAGTGTAAAAAGTTTGTGTAGTAGGCCTACATGTAGGCTACATTATGTAATTGCATATTGAGTTTGAATAGCATTTTTTTTGTTGCTTTTTTTTGTTTTTGTTTGTTTTTACCAAAACATTAATAAAAAACATTGATAAAAGTTTAGCAATTCAGTACAAAGCAAGATTTAGTTTCACCAGGCCTGTTACAAGTTACAGGAGTAGAAACACTCTGGACACACACAAATACACAATCGCACACCATTTTTAAGACAACATGATAATCTTTAGATCTTATGAAGTCCTTACCTCGACAGAAATACAGCTCAAATGTTATTTGTGTTATAGCTTTGCCCCAAAGAACAGGGGTGTGGATCTTTTACAAAGGTTGAATCACTTGTGTAGTGGAGAAATAAGTTTCATTTCTCTTGAATTTAAATACGTCACGGCTATCAGCACGTAAACAAAATAGGCGTGTTCTGTTCCAAAGAAAAGAAAGAGAAAGAAACTGTGAGAGAAAGATAAATAAAATACATAAATGGTTTCTTTTTCTCATATGAGCAACTGGTTAACATTATTGAACTGTTATTATTAAACTTACACATTTACAATTTTTGTTATTGTAGATTAAAACAAAAAAAGTCCTGTTAACTCTTCACGGCTGAAGGATCCTCAATAGCGATCTGTGTGTTACTTAAAGAAGCAACCGCTCATCTGTGTTGTTTTATTCATGTCGTTTAGTTTTTATATATTTTCTATTACTTATGGTTTCCTTTATATATTATTGTGTCCTGTGGTCTGAAGGTATGTTTGTCTTCATGAGTTAGAGATAAGAGAATATCTCTATTTCAAGGTTTTAAACTTCACCGGACCATGTTGTGAAGCAATCATTTTCCATTGATTGTACTTTGATATAATAACTGTCTGAACATTAAAACATATGCAATATTATTCAATAAACTCGCAGGCTGAAAGAAGGCACTTTATATGAGTTTACGATACCAGACAAGACTTGCTGTTAACAAGTTTTATTGGTTTTAGACACTACAAAACCGATAAATAATTATTATGACAATTTAGTTAAATAATAGCTGAAATTAAATACTGAAAGAAATTACATTTTAAAATTAAACAAGATTTAAGTCAAAGAAACACATCTGAATCACAATATACAGTTCTCTAAATTATACATAAGCCTGTATTTTTCTAATGAAAATAGTAATAAATTATAACAATAAATTAGAATTACTTATAATAGGCCTACATGTTATGCTAAATAATAAATGTGTCTGAATTCAATTCTAATTCGTAAAATTATAAAATAATGATTCCAGGGAATTCCAAAAAATCAACAGGGACTACAGATGAAAAATAGCCAAATCTGGCACATTGACATGAGTACTTGAGTACTCGTGTTAATTCATCTGCATTGTCACTTTTAAAATAAAATCATACCATAAGGAGTTTTCTGAACCATTTCTTATGGGGACATCTGACCTCAAGGGTCTCATAATAACATTTTACTCAATTAACAAAATAAAAACAGCCATTATTCAAATCTAAATCAATTATTTGTCTACACATTTCTATTAAAATATACATACAAATCTTTAATATCCAACATAAAGTAAATCTAGAGATCAATGTTTTCTAAAGACAACATATAGATAATTTTCCTCAAAAAGTTTGAGTTTCAGATTAATAAATTGTAAATAATGAGCATAACTATTTTAGTGTGGAAAAGTGGTGGGAATTTACCCGGCAGGTCTACGGTATACATACAGAATTTTTGCATTTGTGAATAGTTCAGGTAATCTGTGAAATAAATTATGTTTGTATATCTAGTCTTTTTTATGCTCTATGATCCTGACAGATGAACCTTTTCCAGAATAAAAAGCAGGGTACAAGGGTTCAGTGAAAGTGGTCTGGACTCTGTGAAGGAGAGTCATTGTGTCAGAGACGCTGTAGAAGGCCAGAGTTCCTGCTCTGTGATCCAGATACACTCCTATTCTAGAGGAGTAGACAGCAGGGACTGAGACGTGGGCTTTAGCATGAATAAAACCGACATTCTGTTGAGAGCGGGACAATCTCCAGGATATTTTGTTGAAGCCAAGTCTACAGTCATCACCGTTTCCTTTACGTCTAATTCTCTTGTAACAAACTGCTACAGCCCATTCGTCCCCACTGCACTCGACCTCCCAGTAACAGCGATCAAACAAACCCTCTCTAGACAAGATGTATTGGAACTTATCAAACCGCTCTGGGTTATCAGAATATTGCTGATCTTGATATGAATATGTTACTTTTCTGTTCTCTTCTGACAGTTTGAGGCTTTTGTGTGCAGTGTTTAGATCCAAACGAAGTTCACAGAAATCTGAAGAGGAGGTATGAACAAAATTATTGAACAATGTAAACTTTGATTCCAAAATGGTCACACTGTAACAGATCATATCCACTGATGCTTATCAATAAATGAGTGTTTGCTTTGAAGAAACCACAGTTCAACTTACACTGTAAAAAATTATTGGGGGTCTTTTCAACATGGACCTTTGACACTGAAGAGACAAAACAAGTGTATGGTTAATTTGTTGTTTAAAGAGTATGGATGACAAAATAACATTCATCAAATGTTTCTGACCTTCTGGAGGTGTTTTAGCTGTTTGCTGTTGACCGATGTCCTTCAAAACTTTTCTGAATGCTGAGATTGAAATGTCTTTAAAAGACAGATGAGTGTGTTGACTAAAGCTGGGAACATCTTCAAATGTGGGTAAAACACACACAGACTGACAGCTCTGAAATGAGACAAATCATTTGTCTAACATTATTTGTGAAACATGAGACACTTTTTATAAAGCATGTATCTATGGTGATATGTTGTGATGTGGAAGGTTCACACACAGATAATAAAAAAAACTTTCATTACCTTCAGACACTGGATCTGATCTTCAGTAATCAGAAGTTTGTCGATCTCTGCTTGTCTTTTTCTGAGTTCTGTCAGCTCTTGATCCAGATGTTTGTGAAGTTCCTCTGCTCGATCTATCTCAGTCTTCTCCTGAGCTCTGATCTGATCTTTAATCTCAGAGCGTTTCTTCTCAAGAGAGCAGATGAGCTCAGTGAAGACCTTCTCAATGTCCTCCATGCTCTTTAGCGCTGAACTCTGACAGAGACACAAAGATCTGATCATGAAGGTCATTATTGTGACTCAAAATAACAAAATTTCTTTTCTTTCTTAATTATTTTTGTTTTTTTGTTAAATTCTCTAATTGTCCAAGCACTCAAATCAAACTGTATAAACTGTATAAACAATATAAATAAATTAGTTGCTGTCAAGCTTGAAGACTGAAGTTTCAATAAGAACACCATGCACTGTATGTAACAAATTATTATTATTATTATTTAATTTTGGAGCTCAAAAATACCCATTGTCAACCTTTATTAAAGGGGGGGTGAAACACTCAGTTTCAGTCAGTGTCATGTCAATCTTGAGTACCTATAGAGTAGCATTGCATCCTGCATATCTCCGAAAAGTCTTTATTTTTTTAATAATTATATAAGAAAGATGCGCTGTTCCGAGTCTTTCCGAAAAAAGCAGAGCGGGTGGGGGCGTGTCGTGTGAGCGGAGCTAAATAATGACGTGTGCTCGCTGCTGCTATGTTGAGTCGAGTGCGTCGTAAAGCTGTGTCATCCCTAACAGCGGGAAAAAAACTTTATTCAAAATAAAAATATGGCTTTTAATCAGATACAGCCATACATCTATGATCCGGAATCAGACCCAGAGGCTGCAGTTGAACAGGAGCAGCAGCAAAAACGACTAGAGCAGGACGTCTCTATGTGGTACAAGTTATACACTAACTATATAATATGCTTAGCGGCTTGTGTTATTTACATATTTATACTTGAATTATATCGTCGTATTTTTGTCTTTGAAGGTGTACATGTGGGAAGTGCAGTTGTGCACGTGTGTTTGTGTGTTTACGCGTGGTTTGTGTAGACTGTAAGCGGACTAAAAAAAACACAGACATTTGAAGCACTCTTACTCACAGCCTGCGGTTCGAACGTTAGGACCTTTATCGTTGGGACTGCTCCATCATTCAGCATTAGGCGATTGGGAAAATCCGGCGTTGAGCTGGGCCTTGTTTATGAAACAGTCGGCACCGAAATGCAGCGAACAGATATAAACATTCGCGCAACTCAGTTGCTGATCCGGAAAAGCAAATTACATCCACTGTTGCCTTAACGCGGGGTTTTTGGGGAATCTGTACAGGACTGTCTTGGTCTGGCAACCAAAAACGCACTTTTTTGGTGACATTGTAATGTGCTATGTGTAATTGTCACCTGTCCAGCATCCTACAAGCCCCGCTTTGATGGGCGTAGGCTGTTGCTTTCGCTCTCTCCCTCTCTCTCTCTCTCTCACGCGCTTCCGGTAGAATTGTCCGTAAGGCCCATACAAGGAAATTCCGCCCCCATTAACGTCAAAGGGGACGCATGATCTCAAAAAACTTGCCGAAACTTATGACTAACCGGAAGTAGTATTTTTGACAAAGAAATACTCCCATCAAACGTCCACCTTAACTTTTGAAACTTTGTCTATGTTTAGTATGGGAATCCAAGTCTTTAACAGTGTAAAAAGATCAGTATGCATGAAACAGCATTTCACCCCCCCTTTAAGTAAGGGATAATGTACACCCAGCCGCTTGTTATCGCAGAATAAACCCCGGCGCGGAGGGGTCTTGCATCACTCTGAGGGGGTTTATTCTGCGATAAAAACCGGCTGGGTGTACATTATCCCGCTTATTACACGGCTACTACTAGTCTCAAATAAATAATTATTAGACACAAAATATTGTCTCGAGATTAAATATTTTATTAGCTCTTACGCAAAGCTTCCGCGATGGAAAACAGTTCCAACCAGCTTTAAGCCTTTATCTATTGCTGAAGATTTGCCATATGCCATTGCTAATGTTAAAATGAATGCTGAAAGGGTTAGTTCACCCAAAAATGAAACCAAGCCTATGATTTACTCACCCTCAAGTTATCATAGGTGTATGACATTCTTCTTTCAGACAAATACAATCGGAGTTGTATTTAAAAAGTCCAGGCTAACGTTAATCCAAACAGTAGTTGTAGTTGTGTTTGAAGTCCATAAAAAATGCAGCTGTCCGTCAAATAACGTGCTCCACACGACTCCGATGGGTTAATAGAGCCGTCTGATTCGAATCGATGCGTTTGTGTAAGAAAAATATCTATTTTAAAAACGTTATAAAGGAAACCTGCCTTGAAGTCTTCCATTGTAACCCACGGCTGTTTAAGCCACAAGATGGCGCCAGCGTTAAGCATAGAAGTAGTACCGGTCAAGATAACTCGTAGTACCCGTATGAGGGAAATAACGTAGGCCTACCGCTGGAATGCGCGATTGACCAATCAGAATCAAGTATTTCACAGAGCCGTGTAATAAATTAAGATAATTACTTTATTGAGTGTCAAACAAACTTTAAAACTAAAGAATACATAAAGAAACTTACTTTAAGAAGCTTCTCAGCTTCATTGAGTTCCTGCTGACCTCTCTCTCGCTCCTGGATCAGCCTCTGACACACCACCTTTATCTCTTTTATCTCTTCCTGAGGATGTTAACATAAAAAAAAAATAACAATAAAAAAAGGCAAAACCAGCTATAACACTTTTCCATTACACCTTTTGTAATAAGTTGAAATTAAATGAAAGCCTATAAATATATGCAATATAATAAGAACAATATTAAAACAGTTTATGCATGATTTTTATGATTATTGATAATACCTTTTTATTAGTCCATTCTGAATCCACAGACACCACGTTGTGGTTTTTATGACCGTCAATCATACACAAGTAACAAATGCATTGATGATCATCCTGACAGTAAATCTCCAGAAGTTTCCCATGACTGAGGCAAAAGTTCTCCTGAATGTGTCTGGAAGCTTCGACTAGTTTGTGCTTCATAAACGCAGGAGATTCATAGTGAAGCTGCAGGTGAGTTTGACAGAAGGAGGCCAAGCACTGCAGACAGGACTTTACAGCTCTGTTCTTCTCTGTAGTGCAAACATCACACTCCACAGCAGCCGTTTGTAGGGACGTCTTCTGCAGCGTCTCCATCATCTCAGCTATCAGAGTGTTCTTCTTCAGTAGAGGTCTCTGACTGAAGCTCTCTCTGCATTGGGGACAGCGGTACGGCGGTCCCTGCTCCTTCTGGCCCCAGCAGTCAGTAATACAGCTCATACAGTAACTGTGTCCACAGGGAATCGTCACCGGCTCCTTCAGCCGATCCAAACAGAGGGGACAGCTGAACTGATCCACACACTGACTCGCTGCAGACTCAGACATTTCCTTGCAGTGTGTTCAAAGATGAACAGATTCTCAGTCTCTGTCCTGTAATAAGGGCTGTTTAGCCAAGAAAAGCAACATTATTTGTCAAATGCTATACTTAAGTGAGAGTATGGATACTGTCAAGAGTCAAGAAAGTCTAAGTATCTAACCAAAATTTTTTTTTTGAGAAGCCTGATCACAATGTTTTTTTGTTTTGTTTTTAACTGAGGAAAAAAACATTCTCTGCTGATTAACTGCAGGCTTTAAAGGTGGGGTAAGTGCTATCTGGTAACCGTTGTTGATATTTCAAATCACCAAAACAAACACGCCCCTACCCCCAAAAAGGGTCTCAGCCCTATTAAGATAGCTCCGCCCCACACATACGTAACCCAGACAATGACTATGGCAGAATCTGTGTGTAACTAATCCAGGTCGGATATTCAATGAAAAAGTCACCCCTTCAATCACAAAAACACAAACTCGATAGTACACGAGCACGACAGTCCAGCTAACGACATATTACAATTATGACAAGTTTAGAGTTATAGCGATCACAAAAACAAAGCGTTCATAAAGGATTTAGCTGCTCCATACGGTGTGGATATGAACGGGTCTTTATCATCGCTGAAGGGAGCCACAATACGATCGCAAATGGACAAACAAGTGAACATGACACACGAGGATATTCAAGCAAAAAACAGCATATATTAGTTCTCGGCTAATGTCCGTTATGTGTGTCTTGTGTTTTGAATAATGACCTTGAGCCTCTCTTCTCACCATCAATAGTAGACACGCCCCTTACCTGCTGATTGGCTACAAGTTTGTTATTCCACTCGCCCTTTTTCTAAAACGGTTTTGAAATAACACTTAGCCCACCTTTAAATGCTGTTGCAGTAATTATGTCCTAGAGTTTAACTTGTTTTTTAGCGCAGAATCAGACTTCATGATCACAACAGAAATATGTTTGTATTTTTACAGACTCATTAAATTCATAAAAAGTTTAGTTTTTGGGGTATGTGATAGATTTTATGTTGGTCTCAGCATGGAAGAGAATTGGTCAAAGGGTCTCTTGTCCCTCTCTCTGAGGAAGATGTATTTTATGTTTGTATGTTTTACATTGGAATGTATGGTTTACATCTTCTGGAACCACTCCATATAAGCAACAGGTGCTGGTGGAGTGACTGGGAGTTAGAAAATGGTCCCTGCTATTTTCTATTACAAGATCTTCAGGAGCTCAAGGAAGGCCTGGATATATCTGACCAAGAGATGACCATATTTAGACTTGTTTTTCTATGTTTATACCATGAGCTATATGATGTAATCTCCCTCTCATTGGTTCAAATCATGTTACACCCTTCATATTCAATGTATATAACCTCTGCTTTACTAAATAAAGTGGAGAGAGATTTTGGATACTCTCCCTCAGCGCTGAGTCTTTGTTCATTCAACTGCCACTTCAGAAACCTGGGATGAGACACGAATAAGGGGCAAAATCCTAACAATTTGGGGGCTCGTCTCTGGGCTTTCTCCAGACAGGTAAGAAATAAAATGCTTAAGTGCATCTTACTGTCTGTTGAGAAACTGACCCTCGTATTTTCGTGCCGCATAGTTTTTCATAGTTGTTAAAAGTGGTTATCCTCGCATTTTTTGATAAATACGGAAAGAGTGAAAGGGGACTGATCATCTTTTTCATTTTTTGGTGTTATCCTCACAGATTTTTATTTGTGGGAAGGAAATAGAATTTGAGTCGAAGATTTTTTATCTCTCAGTAGTCTATTTCATTGTGATATCCTCAGTTCTTTTTAGCAGTTGAATGAATAATATTGAATTTAAAATAATTCTTTATTTTGGTCAAAATTACAAAAAAAATTAATACAAAGCTGCAGACTTTTATTTGAAATTTATTTGGCAAATTCCTTTAAAAAAAATAATATATATATATTGTAAAGCTTGCATTAAGTAAATAGATCTTTGTTGGCTGTTTCAAATGGGTGACACAATTAGTCGACCATTAATTTGGGAAACTCCAAAAGATTTTATGATTCGTAATAATAAAGCGTTCTTCACGGAACCCTATCTCTCTAATCTCGCGGGGTGGTCAGAAGGGAAAATACAATTAGATCCTTTTCCCCGTGATGGGTCTTTTAAAAATGAAGATATGCGTCTAGCAAAAGATATGGTCTATGGGTCTTGGGGTGATTCAAAATGGCCTGAGGAGTATATGAAGGATTCATATAAAACTTGGATGAAGATGAAAACATACTGGGAAAAAGGGCCAGAGTTGAAAAAAGGGGACAGCTCTGTCTCTCCAACTCCACTGCAGCTAAAAGCTGATGCGTACCTACCGCCGTATGAATGTGTTAATTCTGCTGAAGTTTTGAAGCCCTTGACTAATCGCTTATATCCGCCATTGCCAAAAACAAATGAAGTTTTTCCGTTTGTACAAATTCCTGATGGATTTAAAATGACTCTCAAGTGTTACGGAAGCAGTGGCAATCTGCAAAGATCTGCAGGATCCTTCTAAAACACCACATCAATTTGTATCAGTATTGAAACGGTTAACAGCCTACAGTCAACTGACAGGGTGAGATTATTGTTTTATTTTGACTAAAACACTGCCTGCAGAAATTACGGAGGATGAAATGATTGGGGAAATTGAGTATTTAAACCCCAAATATGATACAATACCTACACATCGTGTAGTGTCTCGAAAAGCTGGATATTCTAAGCCTCTTGATTTGTCTAAACCACATGAGCTGTTATTTACTGATTCCGATGACGATAATGAAGACGATGCTGATTGGGTATGGTCCAGCTCAGGTAAACTCAAAGGATTTTTCAAACAATTAACTGCTTTTTTACTGAAAGTGTCTTCTGCTAAACAAGACATCTCATATGCAGCAAATACGAAACAATACGAACAATATGAACGAAGAGACTGCACAGTTAATTCGCATAACTACTCCAAACATTACCACAATTTCTGTTGATGAATTGGGCATAAATTTGCAATTCTCCTTTCTGCCTTTTGGGTAGGGATTTGATGCATAAACTGGGTATTCAACTTTCCTTTGATGATGACTCTCTGCAACTTATGTTTCCTGCAGCCTACTCTCTCACTGTTGATACAGGAAGTGTTCTCCTCGAAGATGAGTCCGCAACTGAGCTCAGACAAGAAATTGAGGGCGTCAACCCCAAGCTTTGGGCGGCCCATAAGGATGACACAGGATTCATTGATGACCAGTCTTATTTTGCTAAGCTAATAACAGACAAGCCTGTTTATAAGAAACAGTACCCCATCTCAAAAGAAAAGGTGGAGGGTATTCTTCCTGTTATTGATAAATTACTGGCTCAAGGTATTCTGGTACACACTCATTCACCTTATAATACACCAATTAATCCAATCAAGAAAGCAAATGGTTCTTGACGCCTAACTCAAGATTTGAGAAAAGTTAGTAACACCATTATCTCCTATTGTACCTGATGTGCAAACTATAATTCTATTCCTTTTGAACGTTCATATTTTACTGTTTTGGATATTTGTAGCGCCTTCTTCAGCATTCCTGTTGATCGCCGAACACAGCCACTGTTTGCATTTACCCTTGAAAATTCTCAATTGATGTGGACACGACTCCCACAAGGGTTCAGAGATTCTCCGGCTGTTTTCTCTGCTGTAGTGCATGCAACACTGAAAGATGCCAAACTTCCTCCAGACACCTGTCTGCTTCAATATGCAGATGACATTCTCATCACAGGTGCATCAGAGGACATGTGTGCTGCTGCCTCTAAAATTGTCTGCAACATTTTGGCGGAAGCAGGTTTCAAAGCATCTATAGAGAAACTGCAATGGGTACAGAGGAGGGTGCAGTACCTTGGACATGAACTATCACAGGGCAAAGTGCAGTTGTCTTCTGACTGAGTGAAAGCTATTGCAACCTTTAAGCACCCATCGACACGGAAGCAAATGCAGAGCTTCCTGGGACTGGTTAATTACTGTCGATCCTGGGTGCCTAACTGTTCCATGTATGACAAAAATCCTACGAACTGCTACTCTGGGGGACACAGAGGACATTACATGGACAGCTGAAATGGACCAAGCATTCAGACATTTGAAATCCTCTCTTATGAGACCTCCTGCACTCGGCCTCCCGAATTACACTCAAGAGTTTCACCTGTACGTGCACGAAGGTGAAGGCACAGCCGCTGCAATCCTAGCCCAAGCTCACGGAGGTCATTTTCGTCCTATAGCTTTTTTGGCTAAAACTCTTGATTTAGTGGCCAGGGGACTCCCTGCTTGTTTGCGTGCAGTGGCTGCAACAGAGATCATGGTGCAAGATGCTGAACAAATTGTATTATCACATAAATTGATAGTGCACACTTCTCATCAGGTAGGAGTCATTATGAATAATATTTCAACACAACATATGACTGCTCAACTCCGATCAGGCTATGAGGCTATATTATTAGCTACTGCTAATTTGATTCTGAAACCAACGTCTGTTATTCATGGCCCTGCTGTACATTTGCACAGGTTGCTGACGCAAGGTGAATTTGAGAGTGACGACCACGATTGCCTGTCCAGAATCCAGATTTCTACAGCCTGCAGGCCAGATGTTTCTACATCTGTCCTGGAGGAGGGGAACAATTGGTATATTGATGGATCCTGTTTCAAATGATAATACATACTTGTGCGGTTATTGTATTGTTGAATTACCTAATCGTGTAATTGAGGCATACTCTTTGCCATACAAGTCAGCACAAGTCGCAAGAATTGATTGCTTTAACGAGAGCTTGTCAATTGGCAAAAGGTCAGTGTGTTAATATATACACTGACTCCAAATCTGCATATAGCATAGTCCATGATTTTGCTAAATTATGGGAAGAAAGACATTTTAAAACCTCAGATGGAAAGCCAATTGCTCATTCTAGCATTGTAGCGGAGCTCACAACAACCATCAAAACTTGCTGTTAACAAAGTAGCAGGACATGCGTCAGGAGAAACAGATGAGGCCAAAGGAAACAGATTTGCAGATGAAATAGCGAAATGGGCTGCTAAAGAAGTGAAATTAAGTCCACATGTAAGCGAAAGGGGCACAGAGGTGCCTATGATGAATTCATCATTGACTAATGATTTGGACATTAAAATATTACAAGCTAACCCTACGCAAGCTGATTTGACTCATTGGGCAGACAATGAAGTAAAACCAGATCAAGCTGGAATTTTAAGAGATAAACAGGGTAGACTTGCATTACCTGCATCTTCGATTGTTATGCTGTGTCGACATTATCATGGTGTATCACGTTTCAAAAAAAAAGAAAGTGATACAAATGTTGAATCGATCTTACTCCATAGCAAATGTTCGAAGAAATACTCTGTTAATACTGGATTCTTGTCTGGTGTGTGCTCAAACCAACAAGCACAAAGCAACTAAATATGATTCTTTGCCACATCCTGAGCTACCATTCAAACACTTGCAAATTGATTCTACGCACATCTCCTTGCGGAAATAATACATATTTGCTTGTGATTGTTGACCGATTTTCTAAATGGCCTCTTTTCCGTGCGGAAGAGAAAATGCACAGACGGTAGTGAAAGCTCTGGCGAAAGACATTATACTGCGTTTTGGCATACCTTCGGTCATAGATAGTGATAATGGAACACCGTTCGCTTCCAAAGTCACAAAGTTGCTAGCTAAAGAACTTCATATTACCTGGAAATTTCATATACCATATTCGCCACAATCAAGTGGACAAGTTGAAAATTTGAACAGGATTATCAAAGATAGGCTGAATAAAGCGTGTATTGATACAGGCAGAAATTGGGTTGATCTGCTGCCTGCTGTATTGACAGAAATTAGAATGTCACCATCAGCAACAACAAAGATGTCTCCGTTTGAAATCCTTATGGGTAGACCTTTCCTGACCCCATGGGTCAAAGGTCGTGCTGGCAATTTTTCCACAGGTGACACGGAGGTGATCATCACAGATTATGTGGATTCCCTAGTCAAAACTATGAATAGCATCAATTCAAATTCAATGTCTCTCCCTCTTCCTGCAGAAAAGCCCACTCATCCTTTCGTTCCAGGACAACAGGTGTTGATAAAGAGTCTGAAGCCCACAAAACTGGGAGAGCCGAAATATCTGGGTCCTGCCACGGTGATTGCTGTAACGAGAACAGGAGTGCTGACTGACTTCCAGCCGCAGTGGATCCATGCCAGTCGACTGAAGGTAGCTCCATCCCAAGGAAATGTTCTGATCAATGAGGAGGGGGAAGCCAGTGAACCAAGGAAAGATCAAACGAAAGGAGAACCAAGACGTTCGAAAAGGAGACAAAGGAAGAAATTGTTCGATATCTAGAACCTACTGTGGCCCAGTAGTGCATCCGTACTAAATTAAACCACAACACAACGAAATTGCCACAACACGACGGAAACAAGGCACAACACAACGGAAACAAGGCACAACACAACGGAAACAAGGCACAACACGACGGAATCACCACAGCACAACGGAAATGCTCCCGACCACGAGGGGGCTCTCGGAGTGCAATTAAGTTAGTTTCCCTTGCCATTGCTCTATAGATTGGCCAGTCTTACAAAGATTTAAACACTACGGTCATTTTTAAGTGTGTAACCATTGTATATATCGACATGAAATATCAACTCATTTGAGTTGAGGTCATTTGACAAAAAATAAATAAAAATAGTTTAGCAATGAAATAGCCTACAACGCTACATTTAGTTTCACCAGGCCTGTTACAAGTTACAGGAGTAGAAACTCTACACAAACACACACACACACACACACACACACACACACACACACACACAATAGCCTACATTAGTGCACGCAATTTCTTCAATACAGAAAACAAAGTCATGATGTTTAGATCTTATGAAGACTTACCTCGACAGAAATACAACTCAAATATGATCTCTTTCCAGCTTTTGACACGAAGAACAGCGCTGTGGATCTTTTACAGAGGTTGAATCACTTCTGTAGTAGAGAAATAAGTTTCATTTCTCTTGAATGGAAATACTTGGTTATCAGCACGTGAACAAAATGGGCGTGTGTTCTGTGTCTCAAAGAGAGATAAGAAAACTGAGAGAAAGAGAAACAACATTTTTCCTCATGTTATCGACTCCTGAACATTATTCAACTTAGTAAACTTACACATTTACTTGACTGTTTAGTTCTAGACTTGACAAACAACTTAAGATCATGAGAGTGGTTTATCTTGTCCTCTACTTGGATAATGAGCTCTACTGTATTTTTAGCTAAGCAAGGATTTTCCTACAACAGCAACATTTCCATTTTAAAATTAATCAAAATATCACTGTTATTAACACAAATGCACCATTTGTTTAATTTTCTCTTTATTTTATCATAATTACAGATTACTCATTATATACATCAAACTGAAGAACAATTATAAAGATAAATCTTTTGAAGAAACATTGCTATGTATGCATTTTCAGCTTACCATCAGATACTGTAATGAAACAGTAGAAATAAGTCAAAATTAGACCTCATCCTGAATTCAGTTATTCAAATTGTTAAATAATATTAATAAATAAATAAAAGGTAGAGATAATGTCTTATTAGCAGGTAGCAACACACCAGAAGACAAATCAGCTACATTTAACCCATGTAATATAATATGTTACATGTGCCACATTAAACATTTGATCAACCTTGTGCTGTTAAAAGTTTGTTCCACAGCTGGTTATTTATAGCCTGGATGCCAGCTGAATTTAGCCCCGCCCACAACATTTGAGTTCGGGAAATTCGGTCTGGACTTGATCTGTTATGGAGTAACTACACTCGAACAGGAGCTTTTCGGATCAATTAAATGATCAGGATGGGCTTTATTTAAGATGATGGACGGGTAATCAACAGTAACATAATCATCCACGTCACCAAAGAGCACTTGGGTTGAATTCGTTCCAATCCTAAACAGAGAGCTTGTTCATAAATGAATTCACCTTCTCTATTTCTCTCCAAACTGATGATCGTGTTGGTAAGTACACTTAGTATTCTTAAATTCTTCTATAACACCGGCAAAGATCGTTTTCCGTTCATCTTCTTCTTCTTCCTGCATGCGTGCAGCTGAGTTCTGTTGACAAATATGAGTCGAGCCGTTGCTCTGATTGGTTGCAGGTCTATCCAATTGAAGTCTTTCCTGTTTTGGTTGAAATGCCCCATAATCACGGCCCAATTGAGCAGTAGACTCATTTTCTGACTAGAATCTGAGTACACATCATGGCTAGAGTATTTACCAAACTAACCCTGAAACCTTGTGGCATGATGATGAACAGCATCATGGATTCAAACATGGATTATTATCCTTTAGACAAAATTAAAGAATACACAAAATCAAAATCATTGCAACATCTGATAATGAACAGTCCAATTTGAGAGCCTCTTAAATGGGTGTTGTATATTAACTGAGGGTCTTTAAGAGTTGTCTTTTGTTAATTAAACTACAAATTACGTTTTAATTTAAATACGTAATTAGGCCTAAATGTTTCAGAAGTTTACCAATTGAATCTGAAACTTGATAAATTATATTTATTTATTGTGTGCCTAAACTCTCCTCTGCTCTATTATCCTGAAAGATGAACCATCTCCAACCCCAAAAATAGGGCATAAGGGTTCAGTGAAAGTGGTCTGGACTCTGTGAAGGAGAGTCATTGTGTCAGAGACGCTGTAGAAGGCCAGAGTTCCTGCTCTGTGATCCAGATACACTCCTATTCTAGAGGCAACAGGGACACTGACCTGTACTTTAGCATGCATGAAAGTGAAATTCTGCTGAAAATAGCCTAATCTCCAGGATATTTTGTTGAAGCCAAGTCTACAGTCATTACCGTTTCCCTTACGTCTCATTTTCTTGTAACAAACTGCTACAGCCCAAATGTTCCCACTGCACTCGACCTCCCAGTAACAGCGACCACACAAACCATCTCGACACATTACATACATACAACAATCAAATCGCTCGGGGAGATCGGGATACTGCTGGACGTTATCTGAATATGATACTTTTCGGTTCTCTTCTGACAGTTTGAGCCTTTTGTGTGCAGTGTTTAGATCCAAACGAAGTTCACAGAAATCTGAAGAGGAGGAATGAACAAAATTATTGAACAATGTAAACTTTGATTCCAAAATGGTCACACTGTAACAGATCATATCCACTGACGCTTATCAATAAATGAGTGTTTGCTTTGAAGAAACCACAGTTCAACTTACACTGTAAAAAATGAGTGTCTGTCTTTGGTTGTGGAGGCTTTGAAACATTTACATTTGACACTGAAGAAAAAATACGAAACAAGTGTACAGTTAAATTGTTGGTTTAAGAGCATGAATGACAAAATAACATACATCAAAATATTCAGACCTTCTGGAGATATTCTGGCTGTTTGCTGTTGACAGGCGTCCTCCAAAACGTCCTTAAACTCTGAGATTGAAATGTCTTTAAAACACAGATGAGTGTGTTGAGTGAAGCTGGGAAGGCCTTCAAATGTGGGTAAAACACACACAGACTGACAGCTCTGAAATGAGAATAATAATAGTTTAAACATAATTTATGAAGCACAACTGGCCTTTTCCAAAACATATAACAAGCACCACAATAATGTTTAGAATCTCAAAATCTTTCCATCAGCAACAAGTGACCGTTTCCACTAAATAAAAAAATAATAAAAGCACCGATCAATGAATGGTAAGTGGCCAACAGTATAAAATTATACACACGATCATTAAAAAACTTTCGGTAACACTTTACAATAAGTTTCATTAGTTAACATTAGTTAATAAAAATACAGCTGTTAATTGTTTGCTCATGTTAATTCACAGTGCAGTAACTAATGTTAGATAACAAAACTTTTGATTTTAATAATATATTAGTAAATGTTAAAATTAACATTGGGTTACATCCAGGGCTTGACATTAACCTTTTTGCTCACCAGCCACTGTGGCTAGTGGTTTTCCAAAGTTACTAGCCACTCAGCATTTCACTGGCCACAATTTTGCTGTTTGGAAATTAGATTGTCTATGTTTAAAGTTGACTTTGGCTTATGCTTAAATGACTTGATTTTGAATCATTTACTTGATTTAGAAAATTTAAAACCCTTTCAAACTTTCAAATACAGAGTGACCCCCCAAATCAAGACTACATTGTATATCAGCTGGGATGTGCAGGTGGGCAAGGGGTGGGCAATATAATAGATTATAATAGAATATAATAGGCTAATATGAGAAATGTAATATGATAGGCTATGAGTTATTTTAGTTAGGCTATATTTATTTAACATCTGTGTAGTTGTTTGATTAACATTAATGACAGACAGGTATTTAATTGGGCTGCTGAATGCATGGATGTAATATTTGTGACACATATCCAGTTATTACCCACCTGTTTACGTACACTTAAGCCATAACCGACAGTGTTCATGCGATGGACATTTTGACATCAGGAGCAAGAAGAACTGATCACGCGTGCAACAGAGAGCGCACGAGAGAGAGAGAGAGAGAGAGAGAGAGAGAGAGAGAGAGAGAGAGAGAGAGAGAGAGAGAGAGAGAGAGAGAGAGAGAGAGAGAGAGAGAGAGAGAGCGCACGCGAGAGAGTGCTTTTGTTGTGTGTCATTCAGATTCCGCCTATCTCGCCTTCACTAAGTATAAAGAGTTGTAGTTGAATTGTAGCCAAGTTTGTGATACGATGGTCTTGGCATTTCATTTAGCTGTAAATTATATTCAACCCGCCAAAGTGGCTAGTGGGAGTGGCCGCCGTACCCGCCACAGCTGAAATCTGTGTTAATGTCAAGCCCTGGTTACATCAGTGATTTAGCATTAAGCCTTGTATTTAAACTGGGTCATCCATGTAGTAGAAATGTGAAATTATTTTTGAATTTGGTGCCTTTTAGACTAAGAAAAGACAGAAAATGTATTTTTGTCTCGTGGATAAAAGGGAACATTTCCCAGAATGCTTTGCCGGCCTACGAGACCACTCCCAAAGCCACCGCTACTAAATCACTGGATCACTTTCCCACCGCGTTCATTTTCACAAAATCAGTTCAGCTAGAGAACAGACACTACAATTAAAAACTGAACATGTCTGTTCAATATAATGAGTGAGTCGCCGAGCAAGTGTCACAGCACAAACGCTGCAGAAGTCAGATTACATTCATTTCTAGAGCTGAGGTAATCGCGACCCCAGAATACACCACACCGCTCCGTTTACATGAACGACTGCAAAATCCTCTGATAACGCAAAATGATGATATTTGCGTCATCTGAGGATTTTTCCCAGAAATAAAATACATAAATCTCTCGTCTCAGGGGGATATGAGGGGGAGAAGCACGATCATTCGAATACTCCCGGGTTTCTACTGATACAAAGTCATATGCTAAACGCTGAAGTAACCCTTTAACAAAGATGAATAAATGCTGTAGAAATGCAGTTCATTATTAGTTCATGTTAACTAATGTTAATTAATGAACCCGTTTGTGAAGTTACCAAACTTTCATTACCTTCAGACACTGGATCTGATCTTCAGTAATCAGAAGTTTGTCGATCTCTGCTTGTCTTTTTCTGAGTTCTGTCAGCTCTTGATCCAGATGTTTGTGAAGTTCCTCTGCTCGATCTATCTCAGTCTTCTCCTGAGCTCTGATCTGATCTTTAATCTCAGAGCGTTTCTTCTCAAGAGAGCAGATGAGCTCAGTGAAGACCTTCTCATTGTCCTCCATGTTCTCTAGCGCTGAACTCTGACAGAGACACAAAGGAATGATCATGAAGGTCATTATTGTGACTCAAAATAATGAAGGTAGAAAGTACATTACTGGCTGTCAAGCTCCAAAATGGACAGACGTCTCAATAAGAACACTGCATATGTCATGATTCTTAAAGCACTCTTTTAAAAAAAAGTTTAAAAACGATTGTTCAATTAAAAAAAATCTAATTTGGGTGTCATTTAAATTTTTAAACTAAAGAATACATAAAGAAACTTACTTTAAGAAGCTTCTCAGCTTCACTGAGTTCCCGCTGACCTCTCTCTCGCTCCTGGATCAGCTTCTGACACGCCACCTTTATCTCCTTTAACTCTTCCTGAGGATGTTAACATAAAAAATAACAATAAAAAAAGGCAAAACCAGCTATAACACTTTTCCATTACACCTTTTGTAATGAGGTGGAATTAAATTACAACCTATAAATATATGCAATATAATAAGAATAAAGTATTAAAATAGTTTATGTATTACTTTTATGATTATTGATATTACCTTTTTATTAGTCCATTCTGAATCCACAGGCACCACGTTGTGGTTTTTATGACCGTCAATCATACACAAGTAACAAATGCATTGATGATCATCCTGACAGTAAATCTCCAGAAGTTTCCCATGACTGAGGCAAAGGTTCTCCTGAATGTGTCTGGAAGCTTCGACTAGTTTGTGCTTCATAAACGCAGGAGATTCATAGTGAAGCTGCAGGTGAGTTTGACAGAAAGAGGCCAAGCACTGCAGACAGGACTTTACAGCTCTGTTCTTCTCTGTAGTGCAAACATCACACTCCACAGCAGCCGTTTGTAGGGACGTCTTCTGCAGCGTCTCCATCATCTCAGCTATCAGAGTGTTCTTCTTCAGTAGAGGTCTCTGACTGAAGCTCTCTCTGCATTGGGGACAGCGGTACGGCGGCCCCTGCTCCTTCTGGCCCCAGCAGTCAGTAATACAGCTCATACAGTAACTGTGTCCACAGGGAATCGTCACCGGCTCCTTCCGCCGATCCAAACAGACGGGACAGCTGAACTGATCCACACACTGACTCGCTGTAGACTCAGACATTTCCTTGCGGACAGTCTGTCCTCAAATAGGAACTCCTCTGCCAGAATAAATGATTACAGAAGGTACATAAATACTAGTGGTGGGCCATTATCGCCGTTAACGTGCAGCGTTAACTTGAGACTCTTATCAGGCGATAAAAAAAATATTGCCATTAATCTATTCTCAAAGTTGGGTTGGGTCTATACTATGCAAGTTATGATTACTTTCACTTTGATATTTTAAAGCAGATGTGTACCTCACGTCATTGATCACATCACATCAACGCACACTCAAAAGTAATCTGGTATGTTGAAATTTTTTGTTTGATATCAATTTAATTTAGTTTGGGCATTTTTATTCTGATTGAGTAGCCTAGAGATCTAGACGCACCCTAGCGGCAGCAAATCTAATCTGCCGCGAGTGTCGTCTAGCAACTCTCAATACCCTTCTGAGCTGTAAACGCCAAACTCTGGGTGGGTCAATCACATCGTGTATAGAGTCGGTGGGCGGGGCCATAATGATGACGGCCGAGTTGTGTTTGCGTTCTTCTAGTAAACACAGAAGCTGTCGAACGGCGGCGGTCTTTCGAATCAGCTTTAACCACGACTGTGGAAGACTTGGAGTTAAGCTTTTCTCTGAGAAAAGAACAAAGAACGGCACTGAAGTCATTCTTAAAAAGGGAAGATGTGTTCGGAGTTTTGCCGACTGGACACGGCGAATGTTTAAACTATCAACAAGCTCTGGCTTCACCTTCGTTGCTCTGGTTGGTTGAAGCACTATCGAATTGCGTGCACGCCATGCAGAGGGAGTCTGAAAGACAACCGTTTATCCCGCCCCTCGGATTGAGCCCTGTCTATGGTGAGTTTCCAGACCAAACATCTTGATGTGGGTCTGGCTTGTCAGGCTACCGATTGAGGTGTTTAAATGGAGTTTTTTCATTTGGATTGGAATTTTAAACTGATTTCAGTGCTTCATGAAAACGCTATTATTTGGGTAGCACACATATTCTGAATGCCTTTGGCAGAATTCAGATGAGCCATTTTAATCTAGATTAATTCCAAAATTAATCTAGATTATTCTAGATTAAAAAAAGTATCGGTAACACTTTACAATAAGGGTGCACTTAAATGCATTAATTCATGCTTAATTAATGCAGAGATAATCATGAGTTAATTGTATTACTAATGGCGAACTAAACCATTTATTAAAGGGGTACTTCAGCGTTGGGAAGATGAATCTGTATTTAAACTGGGTCATTAATGTAGTAGAAATGTGAAATTATTTTTGAATTTGGTGCTTTCTAGACTGAGAAAAGACAGAAAATGTATTTTGTCTCATGGGGATGAAAGACAACAATTCCCAGAATGCTTCGCTGCCCTGTGAGGCCATTCCCAAAGCCACCGCTACTGGATTAATTTACAGTGACTGAGTTCAAAAAGTACAGTTAAATACTGAACGTGTGTGTTCAATATATATATATATATGTATAACGATCGAGTTGCCGCGTGAGTCTCACAGCACTAACTCAGATTAGGAGTCAGATTACATTTTACGTCATAAATGAGCTAATGAGCTCTCGTGATGAGAGCTGAGGTAATAGCGACCACATTCGCGGCATACATTCACAACGCGTTTTCAGTTCATGCCTTTGGAAGCTTAACTTTCATAGAAATTAATGAGAAGTTAAAACACTTACATTGCTCAGCATCCGTTTAAATTAATGACTGTAGCTGAGCTGTGCTGTAAGTGTGATCTCCATTCCCCATGCGCGAGTTGAAAACATGAGGAAATGGCATGGGCAAACATTCCTTAAGGTGACGCAAATATCGTTATTTTGCATCATAGGAGGAATTTTTCCAGAAATAAAATGCATAAATCTCTTGTCTCAGGGGGATATGAGGGGGGAAAGCACAATCATTTGAATACACTCCAGGGTTTCTACTGATACAAAGCCATATGCTAATCGCTGAAGTAAACCTTTAATGATTAGGCCTACTGCATCAGCAATAATGAACATTCAACATGATTAACAGAGTAAGTAATTATTAAATAGCTATTAGTTTAATGTGTCATAATGTATTAAATCCTTAATAACATATTATATTAACTAATAATGTAAATTAATGTGTTAATTACCACAGCGGGTCAAAGCCATGCAATTAAACTACCAGTTGTCTGCTTTAATTAATCATTAGCTAATGATTTATAAAGGTATCATCATGTTTTGACTTTACTTGTTGGGGCACATGACTATTAACTAACTTATTAATTAATATGTAATTGTGGTTATGGATTTTGAATTAATTCTGAATTAGTTAAAAGTCATGTGCCCCAACAAGTAAAGTCATAACATGATAATACCTTTATAAATCATTAGCTAATGATTAATTAAAGCAGACAGCTGGAAGTTGAAATGCATGGCTTTGACCCCTTGTGGAAATTAACACGTTAATTTACATTATTAGTTAATATAATATGTTATTAAGGATTTAATACATTATGACATGTTTAACTAATAACTATTTAATGATTACTTAATCTATTAATCATAGATAATGTTCATTAGTTGCTGATGCAGTAATCATTAATAAATGGGTTACTTCACCATTAGTAATACATTAACTCATGATTATCTGTGCATTAATTAAGCATGAATTAATGCATATAAGTGCACCAATATTGTAGTGTTACCAAAGTGTCTATACCCACCTCTAATAAATACACATGTAAATCATTAAAAATAGAGTACCTTTACAAATCTACAAAATCCTTACGATTTTGTGTATTAATATGAAAAGAATACGTTTTTTTTAATCCAAAATGATTATCATATGACATCCAAATTAACATATAGTTACCATACCATAATAATTAAAAAAAATTTCCCCAATAATAATACAATAAAACCTTTAGTTAAAGATTGATGTTCTTACCTGCTTTGACAGAATAAAAAGTCAAATATGCTCTTTTACAGCTTTAACCAAACTAGAAGAGTGATGATCCTTAAGCAGAGGCTTGTGTTAGCAGGGAAATAGGTTTCGTTTCTCCTGATTCAACAGACTTCCTGGTTTTCAGTGTGCATGAGAGAGAGAGAGAGAGAGAGAGAGAGAGAGAGAGAGAGAGAGAGAGAGAGAGAGAGAGAGAGAGAGAGAGAGAGAGAGAGAGAGAGAGAGAGAGAGAGAGAGAGAGTTCATGTGAAGACATGACGTTGCAATTTTAATGCCCTACTTTCTGTACTTTGCTTAAAATCATACTGTATCTCTCAGCACCAATAATCAGACTAGCTGAATGGTTTCTAATAATATAAAGAAAATGTGTTCGAACTGCAATCTGAGTAAAATTATTAAATCTTTTCATGTTTGTTGTACAATGTCAATCTCAATTGAAAAAATACTTCCTAAAACAGCCACATTTTCATCAAAAGATCACAATGTTAACACAAAATGCACCATTTAATTTGATTTTCTCTTTATTTGATCAAAATTATTCATTATCGGTCGGGGACAAGCACAACAGTAGCAAACAAGGATTATAGCAGCAGACCAACTGCAAAAATGAGTAAAGAAATTTTAAAACGAGACAATTTTAAGTAAAAAGGTTGAAAACCCACATAAATACATTGAGTTGTACAGAGCCAATTTAACATTTTGTTTAATTATAGCGCCACCAAGTACCACACAGTACCACCACTTTTGTGTATCCTCAGAATGCAGGGGTGGTAAGTAATCAAGTAAAAATACTTTGATACTTTACTTAAGTATTTTTTTTCGGGGATCTGTACTTTACTTGAGTATATTTTATTTGCATCTACTTTTACTCTTACTCCACTACAATATTAAAGGAAAAGTTTACTTTTTACTCCAATACATTTCCCCATGCCCGCTCCAAGTATTAAGTATTTATTACACTTGATTTCCAAACCGGTCTGGTCATTCATGGATGATCCAGTCGGGTATAGACTTGGAAAAGCTGACAAGTCAGGTTTGCCACACTAACGTTAGCTCAGTGTTTCCCCAACTTTTTTATTTTGCGGCACACTATTTACTATGAAAACATCGGTAACATTTTACAATACAGGTGCACTATTATAATTCATGCCTAACTAATGCACAGATAATCATGAGTTAATGTATTACTAATGAAGAACTAAACCATTTATTAATGATTACTGCATCAGCAACTAATGAACATTATCTATGATTAATAGATTAAGTAATATATGAATTGCTTTTAATTAAATATGACATTATTAATTCCCTAATAACATATTACATTAACTAATAATGTAAATTCATGTATTCAAAGCCATGCATTCCGACTCTCAGTTGTGTTTAATTCATCATTAATCATAACAATTGGCAAAATTATAGTATGACTTTACTTGTTGAGGCACATGACTATTAACTAATTGTTACGTAATATGTCATTGTGGTTATGGCTTTTGAATTAATTTTGAATTAGTTAATATTATCTTGCTCCTCATCTGTTTTATGGAGCTAATGTTATGGAACATGTCTATGTTAAGTTTAACCCCTATACCGCGTTAAGGTGCTTCATTGTCTCCTATTAATTGCAAATCTAACAAATTCTTAATTGCAGTATCTAATCTTATCATTTGTTCAATTAAAGCATTGCATATCAGTCCCAAAAGATTTTATCTGCTTATTGATATTTACAGTTAATTTGAATATTTACTTTTTACTTTCGGTACTTGAGTACGTTTTAAATCTGATACTTTTGTACTTTTACTCAAATGATGTTTGAATGGAGGACTTTCTACTTTTAGAGTATTTGGAGTATTTTTTTATTTAGGTATATATACTTTCACTCGAGTATAACTTTTGAGTACTTTTACCACCTCTGTCAGAATGCCCCCACACATAAGCGAGTCAAATTTGGGGAAAATATCTAATTTCGTTTAGGAGTTATACATATTTTTATTTATGAGTATATAAAAACATAACCCACACGTGACTTTGATTGCATTTTTTTGCCACTTGCTATCAAAATTTTGACATTGGGCCTTTAACATATAATCAAACAGCTGTCTTAGGGTTAAAGAAACGACCTTATAACCTTAAATTCACAATATTTAAGTTTTCACCGCCAGAGGACTCATTTTCAAAACAACACAAAGCTGAAACTCGATGACGCTATAAAGGAGAGTGGAACGATTGTCGTTTTCACCATCCAGAGATATATGGAATTCACCAATCATGTTCACCGGTGAGGTAACTAATTCGTTTTTGGATTAACATTACACTCCATTTTATGTCACCGTAATAAATTTGCTGAAAGGAACGTGAAATGTAATGCTATATTAGCCTGTCACTGATATGTGACTTTTTGTCAAATTACTTGGTAGGTCAATTTTGTGCAGCTTTACGTGTTTTAAACAATCGTAAACCGCCAATCGTAAAACGCCACGCCTTTTAACTATTTCTGCGGATTTTACCGTCCAAAAACTGTTTTTTAATTAGATATTTAAAGTTAAAATATAGCTGCAAACAGCAAAAATCAGGGACCAATTCCACAAAATACAGTTTTGTTTATGCTAAATACAATTTATATCATCTACTTGTCTGAGTAGTGGATGGGATAAAATATTAAACCATATAAAACTTACAGGTGAACATTAATATAAGCATTTACCTTTTGATTTGTCCATCCTGACAGTAAATCTCCAGAAGTTTCCCATGACTGAGGCAAATCCTCTCCTGAGTGTGTCTGGAAGCTTCCACTAGTTTGTGCTTCATAAACGCAGGAGATTCATAGTGAAGCTGCAGGTGAGTTTGACAGAAGGAGGCCAAGGATATGAAGGAATTCAGTATTGTTTTTTCACAAGGAAGGGTTAACTGACTAAAACTGTATTGTGAAACATTTCACACATCAGAATAGTGGTGTTTGCGACAGGCAGACTATCATCACAGTCGGTCGATCCATGGCGGCCGAGGTGGCTGGAGAGACATCTCTGGGTAAACCTGCCGACACCGGGAAGAAAGAGAAAAATGTTATATCCTTGATTCGTCAGTTTCGTCTTCCAAACAATCATAGTTTGAATTACACATGGCATCATGTTGTGCTATAGGGTTAAAAGAAACCTTAACAGATAATGTTTTAGCAGAACCATTTTTTTTATAGCAAAAACTACTAAAATAACTGATGTTGATGAACTGCACTGTAGTAAGCACCTTAGCTGAAGATGAGGACTTTTTGGATCCACTTTATCTGCATCTGATATAGCATTAATTCTCCAGGTCGATTATATCAGTGGGAATGTCCACTGAGGAAAGCAATACATTTGCCTTTGTGCTTTTAAAAGATTTTCTATAACAACGTTAAAAAACAAACTTCCTCTTTTACAACCAGTCCGTTTCAATTGTCCCTCACTAATAAAGACATCTAATGGTGTAATAATGTAACTTTCACTGAAGTCGAAATCACAGTCACTAAAGGACCCTTTCTCAATACCAAATACTGCATATTGTTTATATAAATTAAAATAATATTTATTGAACAACATTAAAATTAGCAACAGAAGCTATTATAAAAGACACTATGAAAAAAACAAGCAAACAATTCAATCAAATGTACAAAAGCAGCGCTCTAGTACAGGATTTAAGTTAAATATAGCTTAAATATATTACAATATATATTCTCCTTAATGCAAATCGATTTGCTGGAACAAGTAATAGATTAATAAAACCAAAATTTGATATACCCCAAATTAATGATTGTAACGATGTTCGTGGATGGAAGGAAGGAGGCGGGAACCGGCGAACGTTTAACCACATTTATTCAAAATAAATAAACAAAATGAAAGTGAAACCGCGGGCAGCCCCTCACGGACAACTGCCCGCGAACACACAAAATAAAACGTGGGCAGCCCCTCACGGACGACTGCCCGCGAACACACAAAATAAAACGTGGGCAGCCCCTCACGGACGACTGCCCAGTAACACATAAACAAAACTAAACATAAAGTCCAGGCCTGGTCCTCTCTCGTCTTCTGCAGCCCTTGCTCCTCCTTATATGCTCCCGTCACATGGCCGTGAGACGAGACCGGTGTGCCACGCAGCTGGCACTCGTGAACATTAATCACCGGCCCGCTCTCGCGGTCCCTCGCCCCGCTGCCTGTCACACCACAATGATATCTGATGTTTAACCACTATCTAGTTTCTACTGGTCAAGATGAAGCTGTTCTCGGCTCGCATTTGCAAAAGCATCTAAACAAGCTGTAAAATATGCACGTTTATATATGAGTCACATATTTGAGATATAAATAACTACATTCTTACTCTTAAAACTACATTCTGTTACACATCAACAGTAGTATTTGTAAAAAATATAGTGGATTTGCTGGACCGCCATCTCATTCGCCTCAAGTGGAGTGATAAAAACGGTGAAACCATTCCAGTGTTGATACTGGGGGAATATCATACGACTGGACAATGCTCTCAGCCAATCAGATTTGAGAACCAGAAAGAACTGTTGTGTGTGTGTGTGCATAAAAGCTATTTCTGTTGTAGCAATTTTAAGAATGCAGAACTACAACTTCATTTAAATCAATGCTTGATGTGTACATTTAACTCAAATACAGTCATGTAGTTTTCAATGTATTATTTTCTGATATATTATACTTTAAACTCTGCTTTTCTATGATCCTGACAGATGAAACTTGTCCAGAATAAAAAGCAGGGTACAAGGGTTCAGTGAAAGTGGTCTGGACTCTGTGAAGGAGAGTCATTGTGTCAGAGACGCTGTAGAAGGCCAGAGTTCCTGCTCTGTGATCCAGATACACTCCTATTCTAGAGGAGCAGACAGCAGGGACTGCTAAAGGGCTGTTTAGCCAAGAAAAGCAACATTATTGCTCAAATGCTATTTTTCACATGTCTAAATACTATCAAGTAGAGCTGAGCAGTGTGAACAAAAATCTGTATCACTGTATTCTAGAAGACTCTTGCAGTTTCACAGTAGGCTATCACTACAGCAGTGACAAGGCCAATTTTATAGTGAGCTGACCATGGTAAAAGAAGATGGGCCTCAATGCTACTCTCAAATTATATCAATAAACACATAGGGCCCTATCTTGCACCCAGCGCAATTGACTTTGTACACCGACGCATGTGTCATTCCTATTTTGCACCTGCGCAAAGCGCGCTTTTCCCTCCACAGAAGCACGTCACTAAACTAGTGAATGAACTTGCGCTCCCTGGGCGGTTCAGCGCAAAAAAGGAGGCGTGTTCCGGCGCAAACAATCCCTGGTGCTGTTTTGCTGTTCCATTAAACAATTGCGCCACTGACAAGAAAAAACCTAGTCTAAAGTCAGTGGCGTGTTGCGCGTTGTTCATTATGCTATTTTAAAGGCGCATGCTTGACCATAATGTATAGCGTGCACAACGCGCATACACTTTGCTCATGTAATCTACACAGATGCAACAGTTATTTTTGCAAATCATAAATTGTTACACTAAAAAAAAAATATTAACACATTGTGGTGTGCCACGAAGATGTGAAAAAATAGGCATAAATCTAGCTTACAAATTATTCAGGCTTATTGTAGTAATTAAGGATCAGACCTGTTTGCCCAGTAGTGGCAAGACATATATGTATATAAGGACATCTGACAAATTGGTTTGTCCGTCAAGAACCAGGAAAAAAAAATCGACTGAAAAAAATAAAAAACTGTTTAACCGACGCTATTTTGGGTGGGTTTCTCCCATCCCCATACAACACAACTTCTTTGTCTTTCTCTCCCTTACGAAAGGAAAATATATTTACCAATATATTAGTTGAAATATATTTTAATATATTGTAAATATATGGAATAATATATTGATGGTATTATAAAATATATTATATATTCATGTAATATTTTGCAAAATATACAAATGATTGCCGCTTTCAATATATTGAAAGATATAAATATTAATTCCCATATATGTTAATATATTTCCTAATGTATTGCATGAAATTTTCCAATACAATGCAATATATTTTTGTTTCGTAAGGGCTGCTCTTATAAGAGCATCAGTCTCCTCGGCTGTGAACCGCTCCTGGCGTGCGCCTGGTAAATACGCCATAATAATAGCAATCCATAATGGAACTTGCGCACCTGCTTTTAAAGGGAATGTTGGATGCTGCTCTGATTGGTTTATTCACGTTACACCCAAACCACACCTATGAATAATGAAGCTACTTCAGACCAACCCATTTTAGATTTGCGCCGGGCGCAAGAGCCATTTATCCCGCCGGGAAAATAGCAACAGCCCTGAGACCCGCCCACAAAGTTACTTGCGCTTCGCGTTTTGACACTTGCGTTTCAGATCGTTAAAATAGGGCCCATAGGCCTACAAATAATTTGGCAGTTAAGATTACTCAAATATGATGTATGAAACATGATAAACTTTAAATCTTACCGTACTTCGACAGAAATACAGCTCAAATGCTATTAGTGTTATAGCTTTGCCCAAAAGAACAGCGGTGAGGATCTATTATAGAGGTTGAATCACTTGTGTAGTGGAGAAATAAGTTTCATTTCTCTTGAATTTAAATACGTCATGGTGTTCAGCACAAAAACAAAATAGGCGTGTTCTGTTCCAAAGAAAAGAAAGATAAAGAAACTGTGAGAGAAAGATAAATATAATACATAAAATATTTATTTTTCCATATGAGCAACTGGTTAAAATGATAGAACTATTATTATTAAACTTACACATTTACAATTTTTGTTGTTGTAGATTAAAACAAAAAAAGTCCCGTTAACTCTTCACGGCTGAAGGATCCTCAATAGCGATCTGTGTGTTAACTATAAGAGTTTTAATCATGTCAAGTTGTTTTATTCATGTAATTTTGTTTTTTATATTTTCTATTACTTATTGTTCCCTTTCTATATTGTTGTTGTGTCCTGTGGTTTGAAGGGATGTTTGTCTTCATGAGTTAGACTTGCTGTTAACAAGTTTTACTGGTTTTAGACACTAGACAAAACCGATAAATAAGTATTGTAATGACAATTTGATTAAATAATTTAATACTGAAAGAAATTAAATGACAAGATTTCAGTCAAAAAACACATCTGCATATCATTATCAGTGTTGGATAAGTTACTTTAAAAAAGTTATTAATTACTAGTTACTTATTACATCTTCAATAGTGTAATTAGATTACTGTACAAATTACTCTCTTCAAAAAGTATTTAATTACTTATTACTAATTACTTTTTAATTACTTTCTAAATCCTATATCAACCTCGAGTTAAGCAATTCAATGATAGACATGAAACGTCTCTTTTAATTCATTCAAATACATAATATAAAACTACATAAATTACTCTTATTAACTGACTAAAGTATTAAAAATGTGAGAAGGATACATAAAAACATGTATTTTAAAGTTAGACTTTAAATGTTGATGTTAATTGCATAATTGAATTATGTATAATTATATTTAGTATTTAGTTTAATTACATCAGAAGTAACTGTAATTAAATCACAGAAAAAATAAGAGTAATCCCTTACTTTACTTTTTCAAGGGAAAAGTAATTAAATTACAGTAACTAATTACCTAGTAACTAATTACACCCAACACTGTTTATTACACAGTTCTCTAAATTATACATAAGCCTGTATTTTTCTAATAAAAATAGTAATAAACTTTTACTGTAAATTAGAATGACTTAACATAATTAGCCTACATGATATGCTAAATAATAAAGATGTATAAATGTGCATCTAATTGGTAGAATTATAAAATATTGATTCCAGAAATTATATTCTAAAATTAAATAATAAAAGCAACAGGGACTACAGATGAAAAATAGGCAAATCTGGCACATTTACACGATGGACTTGAGTACTCATGTTAATTCATCTGCATTGTCCCATTTTAAATAAAATCTTATGGGGACATCTGACCTCAAGGGTCTCATAATAACATTTCACTTCAAAATAAAAACAGCCATTATTCAAATCTAAATCAATTATTTGCCTACAAATCTCTATTAAAATATATATATAAAAAACTTTAATATCCAATATAAAGTAAATTTACAGATCAGTTTTCTAAAGACAAAAAATAGATAATTTTCCTTAAAAATGTATATTTTCAGATGATTAAATTATGATTAAGGAGACCACAACCATTTTAAGAAGGAAAAAGTGGTGGAAATTTTCCCTGTAGGCCTACAGTATACATAATATACTGACCTTTTGCATTTGTGAATAGTTCAGGTAATTTGTGAAATAAATTCTATTTGTATAACTAGTCTTTATTCTGCTCTGTGATCCTGACAGATGAACCCACAGCAAAAAAAGCAGGGTATAAGGGTTCAGTGAAAGTGGTCTGGACTCTGTGAAGGAGAGTCATTGTGTCAGAGACGCTGTAGAAGGCCAGAGTTCCTGCTCTGTGGTCCAGATACACTCCTATTCTAGAGGAGCAGACAGCAGAGATACGGATCTGTGATTTAGCATGCATAAAACTGAACTTCTGCTGATAATAGCCCAATCTCCAGGATATTTTGTTGTAGCCAAGTCTACAGTCATTATTGTTTCCTTTACGTCTCATTCTTTTGTAACAAACTGCTACAGCCCAATTGTTCCCACTGCACTCGACCTCCCAGTAACAGCGACCACACAAACCATCTCTAGACAAGATGTACTGAAACTCATCAAAGCGTTCTGGATGATGAGGATATTGCTGATCTTGATACGAATATGATACTTTTCTGCTGTCTTCAGACAGTTTAAGGCTTTTGTGTGCAGTGTTTGGATCCAAGCGAAGTTCACAGAAATCTGAGGAGGAATGGAGAAAATTATTGAACAAAGAAAACTTTGGTTCCAAAATGGTCACACTGTAACAGATCATATCTACTGATACTCATCAATTAATGAATGATTTGCCTTGAAGAAACCACAGTTCAACTTACACTGCAAAAATTCATGTTGGGTCTTTGCAACTTGGACATTTGACACTGAAGAGACAAAACAAGCGTATGGTTAATTTGTTGGTTAACGAGTATGGATGATAAAATAACACACATCCAAAGATTCAAACCTTCTTGAGATATTTTAGCTGTTTGCTGTTGACAGAGGTCCTTCAAAACTTTTCTGAATGCTGAGATTGAAATGTCTTTAAAAGACAGATGAGTGTGTTGAGTGAAGCTGGGAACATCTTCAAATGTGGGTAAAACACACACAGACTGACAGCTCTGAAATGAGACAAATAATTTGTCTAACATTATTTTTGAAACATGACACTTTTTTCATTCAATAAAAGCATGTATCTATGGTGATACGTTGTGATGCGGAAGGTTCACACACAAGGCGCGTAATCGGTTTAAAAGTCCAATCCGAATGAAAATGCTCCATATAAATACCTCAATCAGAATAAAAATACCCAAACCAAATGAAATTGTAATCGGTTTGAGAGGGGTGGGATAAACCTTTTCATGAACCGATCAAACGAAAAATGTAGCCATGTAAAGGGCCTGACCCGATTACTTTTCAGTGTAGGTCCTTATATGACGTGATACACAGCGTGCGCCTTCACCACTGACCGCGCGCCGCACTCACACACAGGCTATAATGTTGATAAAAGTAATTTTTCTGAGGGTTAAACTTTTTATTTCGTTAGAAGTTATGAAGATGATGTTGGCATAGACACAGACATAGCCTGGCTTCATCCTCTCATCTTGACAGCGTTTGTCCCAGGCAATTTTTACTTCAACTGCGCCTGACAGAAGAATAATTTTTTTTCTGAGATGATTACACTTAACAATAAATAAATAGCTTTTATAAAACCGTAAAAGTCTTGGGGGCCGTTGAGAGTTGCTTTGGCATCGGTGAACACATTCAGCTGCTGGTGAGGACAGCGTCAAAATTTCTGATACGGCAGACAAACTGCTCTGTGATGATTGCGATTGAAAGTCAGCTCATGTAAACCCCAGATCGGTTTAGATAACATCTCATGTAAACAGTCCACTAAATCTGTCAATCAGAATTATTTTACTCGGAATGACAACAAAGTGTGCATGTAAACGTGGCTACTGATAAAAATAACTTTCATTACCTTCAGACACTGGATCTGATCTTCAGTAATCAGAAGTTTGTCGATCTCTCCTTGTCTTTTTCTGAGTTCTGTCAGCTCTTGATCCAGATGTTTGTGAAGTTCCTCTGCTCGATCTATCTCAGTCTTCTCCTGAGCTCTGATCTGATCTTTAATCTCAGAGCGTTTCTTCTCAAGAGAGCAGATGAGCTCAGTGAAGACCTTCTCAATGTCCTCCATGCTCTCTAGCGCTGAATTCTGACAGAGACACAAAGATCTGATCATGAAGGTCATTGTTGTGACTCAATAATGCAGGTAGAAAGTAGATTAGTGGCTGTCAAGCTCCAAAATGGACAGAAGTCTTAATAAGAACACTGCGTATGTCATGATTCTTAAGCACTTTTTAAATACATTTTTGGAGCTTCAAAAAAGTCATTGTCTACTTTTATTTGAATTTTTTTAAATCTACTTTTGTGTATCAAACAAACTTTAAAACTAAAGAACACATAAACAAACTTACTTTAAGAAGCTTCACAGCTTCACTGAGTTCTCGCTGACCTCTCTCTCGCTCCTGGATCAGCTTCTGACACGCCACCTTTAACTCCTTTAACTCTTCCTGAGGATGATAACATTCAAGAAGGAATGAAGTTAATATTTCAGTATTTTAAATCGGTAATTTAAATAAATACCTTTGACTAATATTACCAACTCAAGAAAAAATTACAACTACTTAAAATTATACAAGCATTGATTACCTTTTTACTAATCCACTCTGAATCCACAGGCACCATTTTGTGGTTTTTATGACCGTCAATCATACACAAGTAACAAATGCATTGATGATCATCCTGACAGTAAATCTCTAGAAGTTTCCCATGACTGAGGCAAATGTTCTCCTGAATGTGTCTGGAAGCTTCGACTAGTTTGTGCTTCATAAACGCAGGAGATTCATAGTGAAGCTGCAGGTGAGTTTGACAGAAGGAGGCCAAGCACTGCAGACAGGACTTTACAGCTCTGTTCTTCTCTGTAGTGCAAACATCACACTCCACAGCAGCCGTTTGTAGGGACGTCTTCTGCAGCGTCTCCATCATCTCAGCTATCAGAGTGTTCTTCTTCAGTAGAGGTCTCTGACTGAAGCTCTCTCTGCATTGGGGACAGCGGTACGGCGGCCCCTGCTCCTTCTGGCCCCAGCAGTCAGTAATACAGCTCATACAGTAACTGTGTCCACAGGGAATCGTCACCGGCTCCTTCAGCCGATCCAAACAGACGGGACAGCTGAACTGATCCACACACTGACTCACTGCACACTCAGACATTTCTTTGCGGACAGTCTTTTTCTCAAATAGAAACTGCTCTGCCAGAAGTAAATCATTACAGAAGGTACATAAATGCACATGAAAATCATCAACAATAGAGTGTGTTTCCACATACAAAAGACTTAGTTTTGTGTATTAATATAAAAATATTAAGTTTCACTTTCAACCAAAGTGATAAACATATGACATCCAAATTTACATAGAATTATCAAACACATACAGTAATAATTAAATATTTCAATGCAAGTAAGAAGACAATACAACCTTTAATTAAAAAAATGATGTTTTACCTGCTTTAGCAGAATAACAGGTTAAGTATTCCCTCCTTTACAGCTTTAACCAAACTAGAAGAGTGACGATCCTTAGGCAGAGGCTTGTGTAAGCAGGGAAATAGGTTTCGTTTCACCCGAATCAACAGACTTCCTGGTATTCAGTGCACAGATGTGTGCATATGAGAGAGAGAGAGAGAGAGAGAGAGAGAGAGAGAGAGAGAGAGAGAGAGAGAGAGAGAGAGAGAGAGAGAGAGAGAGAAAGAGAGAGAGAGAGAGAGCTTATTTATGTGAAGCCACGACTTTGCAATTTGAATGCTCTACTTTCTGTACTTTGCTTAAAATCATACTGTATCTCTCAGCACCAATAATCAGACTAGTTGAATGGTTTCTAATAATATAAAGAAAATGTGTTTGAACTGCTTCAAACTTCCAGCAATCTGTGTAAAATTATTAAATCATTTCATGTTTGTTGTGCAATCTCACATAGATCACAGATTCTTGAGACAAAATATTTTCTAAAACAGCCACATTTTTATCAAAAGTCACAAGAATGTTAAAACAAAATGCACCATTTAATTAGATTTTCTCTTTATTTGATTAAAATTATTTATTATCGTGGTCAAGAACAAAAGTAGAAAACAAGGATGCTAGCAACAGACCGACTGCAAAAATTTGGAGAGAATTTTAAGCCAAAAGGTTGGAAACCCACATAAATACAGTCTTGTTCAAAATAATAGCAGTACAAAGTGACTAACCAGAATAATCAAGGTTTTTCGTATATTTTTTTATTGCTAAGTGGCAAACAAGTTACCAGTAGGTTCAGTAGATTGTCAGAAAACAAACGAGACCCAGCATTCATGATATGCACGCTCTTAAGGCTGTGCAATTGGGCAATTAGTTGAAAGGGGTGTGTTCAAAAAAATAGCAGTGTGGCATTCAATCACTGAGGTCATCAATTTTGTGAAGAAACAGGTGTGAATCAGGTGGCCCCTATTTAAGGATGAAGCCAACACTTGTTGAACATGCATTTGAAAGCTGAGGAAAATGGGTCGTTCAAGACATTGTTCAGAAGAACAGCGTACTTTGATTAAAAAGTTGATTAGAGAGGGGAAAACCTATAAAGAGGTGCAAAAAATGATAGGCTGTTCAGCTAAAATGATCTCCAATGCCTTAAAATGGAGAGCAAAACCAGAGAGACGTGGAAGAAAACGGAAGACAACCATCAAAATGGATAGAAGAATAACCAGAATGGCAAAGGCTCAGCCAATGATCACCTCCAGGATGATCAAAGACAGTCTGGAGTTACCTGTAAGTACTGTGACAGTTAGAAGACGTCTGTGTGAAGCTAATCTATTTTCAAGAATCCCCCGCAAAGTCCCTCTGTTTAAAAAAAGGCATGTGCAGAAGAGGTTACAATTTGCCAAAGAACACATCAACTGGCCTAAAGAGAAATGGAGGAACATTTTGTGGACTGATGAGAGTAAAATTGTTCTTTTTGGGTCCAAGGGCCACAGGCAGTTTGTGAGACGACCCCCAAACTCTGAATTCAAGCCACAGTACACAGTGAAGACAGTGAAGCATGGAGGTGCAAGCATCATGATATGGGCATGTTTCTCCTACTATGGTGTTGGGCCTATTTATCGCATACCAGGGATCATGGATCAGTTTGCATATGTTAAAATACTTGAAGAGGTCATGTTGCCCTATGCTGAAGAGGACATGCCCTTGAAACGGTTGTTTCAACAAGACAATGACCCAAAACACACTAGTAAACGGGCAAAGTCTTGGTTCCAAACCAACAAAATTAATGTTATGGAGTGGCCAGCCCAATCTCCAGACCTTAATCCAATTGAGAACTTGTGGGGTGATATCAAAAATGCTGTTTCTGAAGCAAAACCAAGAAATGTGAATGAATTGTGGAATGTTGTTAAAGAATCATGGAGTGGAATAACAGCTGAGAGGTGCCACAAGTTGGTTGACTCCATGCCACACAGATGTCAAGCAGTTTTAAAAAACTGTGGTCATACAACTAAATATTAGTTTAGTGATTCACAGGATTGCTAAATCCCAGAAAAAAAAAATGTTTGTACAAAATAGTTTTGAGTTTGTACAGTCAAAGGTAGACACTGCTATTTTTTTGAACAGACCCCTTTCAACTAATTGCCCAATTGCACAGCCTTAAGAGCGTGCATATCATGAATGCTGGGTCTCGTTTGTTTTCTGACAATCTACTGAACCTACTGGTAACTTGTTTGCCACGTAGCAATAAAAAATATACTAAAAACCTTGATTATTCTGGTTAGTCACATTGTACTGCTATTATTTTGAACAAGACTGTACATTGAGTTGTATAGAGCCAATTTAACATTTTGTTTAATTATAGCGCCACCAAGTACCACACAGTACCACCACTTTTGTGTATCCTCAGAATGCCCCCACACATAAGCGAGTCAAATTTGGTGAATCTAAATTCATTTAGGAGTTATACGCATTTTTATTTATGAGCATATAAAAACATAACCCACACGTGACTTTGATTGCATTTTTTGCCACTTGCTATCAAAATTGTGACATTCGACCTTTAACATTTAAAGGTCCCGTTCTTCGCATGTTTTCGAAGCTTTGATTATGTTTACAGTGTGCAATATAACATGAGTTCATGTTTCGCGTGTAAAAAAACACAGTATTTTTCACAAAATTTACGTATACCGCTGTTTTCTCTGTCCTAAAAACGGCCTGATGATTTCCTTGTTCTATGAAGTCCCTCCTTCAGAAACACGTAACGAGTTCTGATTGGGCCAGCGCTTCCCGTGTTGTGATTGGACAACAGCTTAGCGCACTTTGCCCGGAAAGGTCCCGCCTCTTACCATAACAGGGAGATGCAAGCTTAATGTGCGCTCTTCTCCACGTGGGAGAGCAACGAGACCACGCCCCCTATTTTGCGTGTTCTTGTGGGCGGAGGGTTAGTCAACAAACGGTTCTAGTGACGTCATTCCTGAAGGAAGTGCAGGGGTGTAGTCCAAACCGGCCGTTCGCTGTAGGCTTTGAAAGGGAACTTCTGTTAAAGCTACACTGTGTGATATTTTCCCCAATGTAGTGGTGAAAAGGTATATGACCATCCAGGGAATAATAGTTTCTGTTCCTCTCGATTCTGATTTTGTTTTAACTCCTACGGTGGCCGATTTAAAACGCAAAAAGTGACAGTGTTAAAACACGAAAGGCGAAGCTTGAATTTATGGGTATGTCCCTCTTTGGCTAATGTACTTTCAAGATGGAGGGGCAACATGGCGACCGGCATTCGAACCCCTCACCCGTATGTATTTTCAATGGCATATTATAAAGTTACGAGAATACTTTATTAATTGAAAAAAGTAAATATACATTAATGAGCACATATATTTTTGAAAGAACTAAGTGTTTTTAGCTAAGAATAAACTAAAAAAGTTACACAGTGTAGCTTTAAATAAAATATCTCGCTTGGCACTGAACTTTGAGCTTTATAATTTTACAGGTATTATTTATGCTCTAACAGCAACATTACACACTAACTAAAGTTTGAAAGATGGAATCGCGAAGAACAGGACCTTTAATCAAACAGCTGTTTTAGGGTTAAAGAAACAACCTTATAGCCTTAAAGCCACAATATTTAAGTTTTCACCGCCAGAGGACTCATTTTCAAAACAATACAAAGCTGAAACTCGATGACACTATAAAGGAGAGTGGAACGATTGTCGTTTTCACCATCCAGAGATATATGGAATTCACCAATCATGTTCACCGGTGAGGTAACTAATTCGTTTTTGTATTAACATTACACTCCATTTTATGTCACCGTAATAAATTTGCTAAAAGGAACGTGAAATGTAATGCTATATTAGCCTGTGACTGATATGTGACTATTTGTCAAATGACTTGTTGGGTCAATTTTGTGCAGCTTTACATGTTTAAAACAAATGTTCTCCGCCAATCGTAAAACGCCACCTCTACTTCTTTTAATTATTTCTGCGGATTTTAACGTCCACAAACTGTTTTTTAAATTAGATATTTAAAGCTAAAATGAAGCTGCAAACAGCTAAAAACAAGGAACAAATACACAAAATAGTTTTGTTTATCCAAAATAAAATTTCATATCATCTACTTTTCTGAGTAGTGGATGGGATAAAATATTAAACCATATAAAACTATAAATTACAGGTGAATATTAATATAAGCATTTATCTTTTGATTTGTCCATTCGGATTCCAGTGAAACCACACGGTGACAGTTATGATTGTCAATAGCCGCGTTTCCACCGCAGGAACTTTACCCAGGAACTTTGGGTGGTACTCGACTCACTCCTACGAGTCTACACACCCACCAGAAGCCTTTGCTCAGCTAATGAGAGAAGGCTTGTGATACCATCACAGAGAGGCATGAAATCCCTCTCTAGAACTTTTTCTTTCATTGTTCCTGGTTGGTGGAACGATCTTCCGTCCTCCATACGCACGACAGAATCACTTGCTTCATTCAAAAGACAGGTAAAAACTCATCTCTTCCGTGAGCACTTAATCTTACATTAATAAAAAAAAATTAAAAAAAATAAAAAATTCCCCTCTATTTCTCCTTTCTTCTTTCCTTTTCTGGTCTTTGCTACTCTGAGCAGTGTACAAATCTTGGTATTTAGGGCACTTTTTGTGTTTCGTTGCCTCTTCTTGACGGATCGCTTCCTGTTTTCCTGAGTTGTAAGTCGCTTTGGATAAAAGCGTCTGCTAAATGCATAAATGTAAATGTAAATGTAAATGTACTCGGTGTGTTTTGACCGCAGGAACCAGGGTCTAAATGAAATTCCGGGTAAATATTTCCCCCTCCAAACGGCCCTGCTCGCGAGGTAGTACTTTTTCAAAGTTCCTCAAACTTTTGAGGGCGGGACTTGGACGCTGAACATGCTGATTGGTTTAGCATTTTATTTCCACCAGCATTTTTAAAAGTCTTTTGCGAGGTTCGGTCTACGTTCAGTAAATATCAGTCTTTGCTCTCTGTCTGATGGCACGCGTTCGTCTCAGCCATCTCACGTGCAATGTCCGAAATAGCTGATAATAATATACATTGTCATTTTAAATCTAGCTTTACAAGCTTTCTGAATATGCTGCTGAATCTGCATATGTGCTCTTTTCTGTCGTTGTTAATTACCTCTTTAGTAAACCTATACATAACCAGCAAAAGCAGCACAGCTTGAATCTCTTCCATACTCGTTATTCATTTTTTTACAGTCTATTTTTCACCATGTAAACGACCTGACCGATTACTTTGTGCGTCCTTACATGACGTGACAGCGTGCACCGCGCTCATGTTGACAAGAGAGGAAAGCTCATTTCACTGAGGGGTAAACTTTTTATTTCGTTAGTTGAAGATATTCAACTTATTATTGAAACAATTATTGGAATAATGACACAGCGTATATTGCCCCAGGTAGTTTTTACTTTAACTGCGCCTGACAGAAGAATTAATTTTACACTTTACAACAAATAAATAGCTTATTATTTAATACTGTATTAGTCCTGGTGGCAGTTAAGAGTAGCTATGGCTACAGTTAACACATTCCAGCTGCTGGAGAAAACAGCATTGACATTTTTGATGCGGCAGACAAACTGCACGTCACAAATGATTGCGATTGAAAGTCATCACATGTAAACACCAGATCGGTTTAGATAACGTCTCATGTAAACAGCCCACTAAATCTTTCAATCTGTACCTATTTTTTTACAGTCTATGATCGGTACACGCAAAAATGATTACTGTCCGTTACTGACTTGGAGGAGCAGTCACGCGCAGTCCTACATCACCGGACTAATTTGCCTAATCTTCACGGAACTTTAGATCACGGTGGAAACGCAGACAGTTGCAGGTCTGAGGGGGAGAAAAGTTCCTGTAAAAAAGTTCCTGGTACAAATTGTTCCGGGTAATTTTGATGGAAACGGGGCTAATCATACACAAGCAACAAATGCATTGATGATCATCCTGACCGTAAATCTCCAGAAGTTTCCCATGACTGAGGCAAATGTTCTCCTGAATGTGTCTGGAAGCTTCGACTAGTTTGTGCTTCATAAACGCAGGAGATTCATAGTGAAGCTGCAGGTGAGTTTGACAGAAGGAGGCCAAGCACTGCAGACAGGACTTTACAGCTCTGTTCTTCTCTGTAGTGCAAACATCACACTCCACAGCAGCCGTTTGTAGGGACGTCTTCTGCAGCGTCTCCATCATCTCAGCTATCAGAGTGTTCTTCTTCAGTAGAGGTCGTAAATAAATATGGCTCAATAAACTGTTATTAATATGAAGGAATTCAGTATTGTTTTTTCACAAGGAAGGGTTAACTGCCTAAAACTGTATTGTGAAACATTTCACAAATGAGAATAGTGGTGTTTGCGACAGGCAGACTATCATCACAGTCGGTCGATCCATGGCGGCCGAGGTGGCTATGGAGAGACATCTCTGGGTAAACCTGCCGACACCGGGAAGAAAGAGAAAAATGTTATTTCCTCGATTTGTCAGTTTCGTCTTCCAAACAATCATAGTTTGAATTACACATGTTGTGGTATAGGGTTAAAAGAAACCTTAACAGATAATGTTTTAGCAGAACAATTTTTTTTATAGCAAAACTACTAAAATAACTGATGTTGATGAACTGCACTGTTAGCAGCTTAGCTGAAGATGAGGACTTTTTGGATCCACTTTATCTGCATCTGATATAGCATTAATTCTCCAGGTCGATTATATCAGTGGGAATGTCCACTGAGGAAAGCAATACATTTGCCTTTGTGCTTTTAAAAGATTTCTATAATGTTAAAAAACAAACTTCCTCTTTTACAACCAGTCCGTTTCAATTGTCCCTCACTAATAAAGACATCTAATGGTGTAATAATGTAACTTTCACTGAAGTCGAAATCACAGTCACTAAAGGACCCTTTCTCAATACCAAATACTGCATATTGTTTATATAATTTAAAATAATATTTATTGAACAACATTAAAATTAGCAACAGAAGCCATTATGAAAGACACTATGAAAAAAACAAGCAAACAATTCAATCAAATGTACAAAAGCAGCGCTCTAGTACAGGATTTAAGTTAAATATAGCTAAAATATATTACAATATATATTCTCCTTAATGCAAATCGATTTGCTGGAACAAGTAATAGATTAATAAAACCAAAGTTTAAAATACCCCAAATTAATGATATCTGATGTTTAACTATCTAGTTTCTACTGGTCAAGATGAAGCTGTTCTCGGCTCGCATTAGCAAAAGCATCTAAACAAACTGTAAAATATGCACGTTTATATATGAGTCACATATCTGAGATATAAATAACTACATTCTTACTCTTAAAACTACATTCTGTTACACATCAACAGTAGTATTTGTAAAAAATATAGTGGATTTGCTGGACCGCCATCTCATTCAACCTCAAGTGGAGTGATAAAAACGGTGAAACCATTCCAGTGTTGACACTGGGGGAATATCATACGACTGGACAATGCTCTCAGCCAATCAGATTTGAGAACCAGAAATAACTCTTGTGTGTGTGTGTGTGTGTGTGCATGACAGCTATTTCTGTTGTAGCACTTTTAAGAATTCAGAACTACTACTTCATTTAAATCAATGCTTGATTTAACTCAAATACAGTCATGTAGTTTTTAATGTATTATTTTCTGATATATTATACTTTAAACTCTGCTTTTCTATGATCCTGACAGATGAAACTTGTCCAGTATAAAAAGCAGGGTACAAGGGTTCAGTGAAAGTGGTCTGGACTCTGTGAAGGAGAGTCATTGTGTCAGAGACGCTGTAGAAGGCCAGAGTTCCTGCTCTGTGATCCAGATACACTCCTATTCTAGAGGAGCAGACAGCAGGGACTGAGACTTGGGCTTTATCATGTGTGAAATAGACATTCTGTTGAGAGCGGGACAATCTCCAGGATTTTTTGTTGGAGCCAAGTCTACAGTCATAATTTCTTCCTTTACGTCCAATTCCTTTGTAACAAACTGCTACAGCCCAGTTGTCCCCACTGCACTCGACCTCCCAGTAACAGCGATCAAACAAACCCTCTTGACAAAGGACATTCACATATCTATCAAACCGCTCTGGGTGATCAGGATACTGTTGGTCTTTATATGTAAATGATATTTTCCTGCTGTCCTCAGACAGTTTGAGTTTATTGTTTGCAGTGTTCGGATCCAAATGAAGTTCACAGAAATCTGAGAAGGAGGAATGAACAAAAAAAACTAATATTGAACAATGTAAATTTTGTTTCCAAAATAGTCACACTGTAACAGATCATATTCTCCGATACTCATCGATAAATGATTTGTCGTAAAGTATCCACAGTTCAACTTACACTGCAAAAAATCATTTTGGGTCTTTGCAACATGGACATTTGACACTGAAGAGACAAAACAAGTGTATAGTTAATTTGTTGGTTTAATCCTACAGAGTAGGAATAAAAAATACAATATATCAAAATATTCAGACCTTCTTGTGATATTTTAGCTGTTTGCTGTAGATAGGCGTCCTCCAAAACCTCTCTGAATGTTGTGATTGAAATGTCCTTAAAATACAGATGAGTGTGTTGAGTGATGGGAACATCTTCAAATGTGGGTAAAACACACACAGACTGACAGCTCTGAAATGAGACAAATGCAGCATTGCTTATGTAAAAGAGACATGTGAAAGAGTGAGTATAGAAACAGTTGTATACTGATGAAAGGACTTTCATTACCTTCAGAAAATTGACCTGATCTTCAGTAATCAGAAGTTTGTCGACCTCTGCTTGTCTTTTTCTGAGTTCTGTCAGCTCTTGATCCAGATGTTTGTGAAGTTCCTCTGCTCGATCTATCTCAGTCTTCTCCTGAGCTCTGATCTGATCTTTAATCTCAGAGCGTTTCTTCTCAAGAGAGCAGATGAGCTCAGTGAAGACCTTCTCAATGTCCTCCATGGTCTCTAGCGCTGAACTCTGACAGAGACACAAAGATCTGATCATGACCATTAGTGGCTGGTCAAACTACAAAATGGACAAAAGTCTCCATAAGAACACTGTGTATGTCATGATTCTTATAGCACTCTTTTTAAACAATTTTAAAAAATCTACTTTGGCTGTTAAACAAACTTTAAAACTAAAGAGCACATAAAGAAACATACTTTAAGAAACTTCTCAGCTTCACTGAGTTCCCGCTGACCTCTCTCTCGCTCCTGGATCAGCTTCTGACACACCACCTTTATCTCTTTTATCTCTTCCTGAGGATGTTAACATAAAAATAATAATAATAATAATAATAATAATAATAATAATAATAAAACAATAGGCAAAACCAGACACAACACCTTTCCAGTCCTGTAAAGGGGTGTAATAAGGTGAAATTAAATGACAGCCTATATGTAATATAATAAGAATAATATTAAATTAGTTTATGATTTCTATTATTGTTGATATTACCTTTTTACTGGTCCACTCTGAATCCACAGACACCACACTGTGTCCTTTATGATTATCAGTACACAAACAACAAATGCATTGATGATCATCCTGACAGTAAATCTCCAGAAGTTTCCCATGACTGAGGCAAAAGTTCTCCTGAATGTGTCTGGAAGCTTCGACTAGTTTGTGCTTCATAAACGCAGGAGATTCATAGTGAAGCTGCAGGTGAGTTTGACAGAAGGAGGCCAAGCACTGCAGACAGGACTTTACAGCTCTGTTCTTCTCTGTAGTGCAAACATCACACTCCACAGCAGCCGTTTGTAGGGACGTCTTCTGCAGCGTCTCCATCATCTCAGCTATCAGAGTGTTCTTCTTCAGTAGAGGTCTCTGACTGAAGCTCTCTCTGCATTGGGGACAGCGGTACGGCGGCCCCTGCTCCTTCTGGCCCCAGCAGTCAGTAATACAGCTCATACAGTAACTGTGTCCACAGGGAATCGTCACCGGCTCCTTCAGCCGATCCAAACAGACGGGACAGCTGAATTGATCCACACACTGACTCGCTGCAGACTCAGACATTTCCTCTTCTTCCTGTTTTTTATTTTTATTTTATTTTTATTTTTTTTACAGATAGTCTAGGCTACCACAAATAGAAACTGTTCTGCCAGAAGTAAAAAGCCAAGGAAAGAGTACATAAATCCACATGTAAATCATAAGTGAAAGAGCCAACTACAAATGCAGTTTTTTGTATATTCAAATGAACAAATAATGCACCAAAACAAAACAGCTACGACATCAAGATTAACACACATTGTATCAATACAATCACAATGTAAAGCTCTTTATTTCAACTCAGGCAAAGACACAGGGGGAAAAACACCATAGCTTAATATTAAGTTATTTAGCCTACTCACCTGCTTTGACAGAAGTCAAATATTAACCCGGCTAACGGTTCCGTTTTCTTGGATCTGCACGCTTCCTGGTTTTCAGTCTGCAGATGTGCGCATGTGTCCCGAGATAAAGAGACCAAGTGAGGGTCATTATAATTTAACGCAGTGACTCTGCAGTTTCAGTACTCTCTTTAACTCAGAAATAATCATCATATGGTGTCGACGACCATCCGGAAGTAAAATGTAAACAAGAACGCAGACCAATTGAACGATCTGTCTAAAAACAGATAGAAATGTGTTTATTACTAAAACGGCCAGTCATCTGTGTAAAATTATTAAATCATTGATTATTCTGATGTTGTCTGGACAATGTTATCAAACATGAAGGTGATTTATATTCTGCTACTGTGGAGAAATACAACCACAAATGTCGCAGCTAGAGTTTCTTTTTGAGACAGAATATTTCCTAAAACAGCCACATTACTCGCAAATCAATCGTGATCATTACAATTTTATTATCACAAATTCGCAACACTAAAATGTAAAAAATAAACAGAAATCTAAAGATGAATCTTTTTTAAAATATCGCTACCACACTGGGGATTATTTAGCTTTAAAAAAAAATAAAAAATAAAAAGTTTCACAGCTGTTTCTAAACTTTTTTGTCAACACTGTAAGATACTGTAGTAGTTATGAAGGAGTAAAAATCAACCAAAACCATTCCTCATCCTGAAGTCAACCCAGTCATCCTCCAAATATTTGGTCAACAACAATGCACAGTGAGATGAAACATTTACTGTACAGTCTGCAACCAATTATTTCCCCAAACTAATTCTGACATCTTGTGGCATGATGACGAACTGCATCAATTATTATGAGCTGCAATAAAGTAAACTTGCTAAAAGATGAGCATTTTCAGAAGCCAAGATGATGAAATACACACACATCATGAAGATCATTTGAAGAGTCAGTACCAAACAGTTGATGGGCCCCATTGACTTCCATAGTATTTTCTTTTTCCAAGTCAATGAGAAACTATATTCTTTAAAATATATTATTTTGTGTTCCGCAAAAGAACAACTTGTGTTCTTTTGGAACAACTTTAGAATGAGTAATGACGACAGAATTTTCATTTTTGGGTGAACTATCCCTTTAATGGGTGGCTATTTCTTTAGTTAGTATGGCTCCAATGAGATGTTTTAATAGTGGTTTAATTTTAAAGCTGTTTAATTCACACAATCGTTTCAATCACCAATGATGGCAGGTACGAGAGACATGGATGCTACTCCACAGTGCGCACAATTAGCTTGTGCTAATTTAAAGAAAACAAGTTGACAAAGATTGAATTCAAGATTTTGTGATAATATAGCATAATGTGACATTTACAAGTGATTTTTGTAGGTGGTCATTTTTGAAAAAGATTTTCAAAGGTTAAAATAAATTCAAGATTTGGAATAGTGTCAATATAAAGTTTATTATCCTAACACAGATCTTCTAACACATCAGGTAAAACAACAATCTGTATGTCAATAAAATTCATAAACGGAGGGAATAGCTCTCTTCTTGCAAGAAGGGTCAGGACTGCCTCAACCGGTCACCTGTAAAGGACAGAGAAAGAGAAGAAAACACCCAACATTGCAAACCTTGTACACATACACCTGATGCCACAGTGCCACACCACAAGCATCACCAGTCCACGAGGAGATAAAGCAGACCCGGCCCTGTACAAAGCCTCTAGGCACACTATAAAACACAAACAGAGGAGAGCAATAGCCTACCTTACAAATACAAAAAAAGATACAAAGCAAACAATATTGAATACATGACACACTACTGTGAGCAAGTAAGACATACTGCTGCTGTACAATAGCATACGAATTACCTGTGTATAGCAGATCTATACAGGTGGAGGGCAATGGCGAGGCCACCCAGACTGACGGCTGGCCCACCAATCTCATATGGTTCCATTATATTAATCAGTGAAGCCGACACAATCAATCTCTTATTTACATAATGTCTACACTTTGTTAGAGCGGATTTGCGAGCGTGCAGAACTCGGCAGTGGACAAAAACTCAAGCGGTCAGAGTATACTAACTTAAACACCTCTGATTGGCCATTGCTTTCAAGATATCAACAAACATGTCTGTGATTGGCTACATTACTCACTGAAGTGAAAACACATTGGAAATGTAATCATTTGATGAGTGCAAATACAGATAAGCAGGGGATCTTTTGCCAACGCTTCTTCGCTAATATCTCCCTCTTCCCACCCAATCTGGCAACACTGTGAGACTCGTATCTCACGCTAGTGAACACGTCATCAGAAAAGAGAGATGATTTCGTTCCAAGAGTAATTTATTTAAAATTTAAAAAATATGTAAAAGATTATGGCCCTCGTGATTTGATGTGAATAAAAACAAAACACACTTTGTTTGGATAAATTATATGTAATAAACAGCATTATTCAATTAAAAAATAAGAATGGTCCATTCTGATTTCAGTGACAAATTCAATGTTACTTACAGATTGTAATTATCTGTTAAATTCAGTAAATTTAGAGTAAAAAAAAATTCTACACCAATTTTTCGTAAAAAAAAAAAAAAAAGCTTGACTATTTTGTGAATTAATTTATATAAAAGCATAACCCTAAGTTTAACTCTTCATTAAAAGGAACAGAGAAGCAGACCTCTACAGTTTACATACAAGCGTTCTTTAGCTGATTAAGCTGATTTTAAACACAGGCTAATAATAATAATAATAAAATAATAATAATAAAACATTAGCTTCATATTATTCAACGGATTTCTTACCTGCTTTTACAACTAAACAACTTCTTTGCTCCTGTGTAGAGTTGACTCAAACAGCCGTATGAACCTGTAAATGCTGAATCACTTGTGCAACAAGTTAAAAGGAATTTTTGCTTCATTTCCTGATGTTCATGTGAACAAATTCCCGTGCATGTGTAAAACCAAAAAAGGTAGAATAAAAGAGGCAATGTCTAAACAGAAAAATCCATAAAGCAGAAATGTCCAACTCTTCACAACGTACAGTGAGAGTCAAACACCAGCATCTCCATCAACCCAAAACATTTCTCTTTTTTTTGTTTTCTCATATGGATTTATTTTTCACCTGATGATTATTAATGTCATAATGAACAGTGACAACGGAGCAGGGCATTTCACCTTTCGCTCCAATTTGACTGTAAACGACAACACTTTTATATACATGTAAAAAAATTAAATAAAAATATGCATCGCAAAGGCATTAAAGAGTGAGAGGACCAGACACAAAACTGCATCATAAAGAGAATTCATTTTGACAGCTTGACTTTATTGAATATTTAAAATGGTTTTTTTTTGTCCACACTGCAAAAAACATTTTCTTTAACAATATATTTGTCTTGCTTTCCTGAAAAACGCCCTTAAAACAAGATCAATTCACTTAAAATTATGAAACAAAAGTCATGTTCAGTAAATAGACATAGAATAACATTTAAGTTCATTAACTCATCAAATCTAACAGGAATACATTTGAGATTTTTTGAGGTTATTATTATTAAATAATACAATAATATTAAATGTAATAGTCTAAAAAGGTCAATTTTGCTTTTCAAGTAAATGGATCTTGTTCAAAAATAGGAATTTTACAGCAAAACAAGACGAGGAACTTTTCTATGGCGTTTAGCAGACCAGCCACAAACTCTCTCTCTGTGTGTGTGTGTGTGTGTGTGTGTGTGTGTGTGTGGGATGGGGGCACAACATGTCCACCAAATAATAAACTTGTTTTGTGTTACAGTGTAGTGGCTTATTTTGCATAATACTTCTTTTTACAAATTTAAATACATTTTCCTTCTTTCATTAGTAATTTTGCTGCTGAGTACATATATTTATTTAAAAAATGTATGTGCTAACAAACTACTTTGGCTCCAATGATTGTTACATTCATGTGTTAAGGTCAAATATGGACAGCAAACACGTGATAACGTGTATAAACGCACAAATATGACACTCTGAGACTAGCACACACTCACCTGTACACAGTGTCAAAACGACAAAACACTTGCTTAGAATTTTTTTTTTTTTTTTGCATGTCCACGTACACGTGCGCACAGTGTAAGGTATGTGAATCTATGTAGGATCTGCTTTTGCACTGCATGGTGTAACCACAACCCAATTGTCCCTTTCTGACAGGAAGTCAACCTTTGTTTGGATCCTCTTCAATTCCTTCCCAGCTCAGAGCTTGAGAAAATCCCATAAAGCTTTAAATCATAGCACACCCACAGCGCGGACGACACCTTCAACGACCTGCCAACACACAAGGAACTAAACTGCTGAAACCACATTCATGATCAATCTGATGTGAAGTGCTGTTTGAGACTCTGATGGGGTTAAAGGTGAACTGGTGCTGATGTCAATTTAACACACTCCCTCTGACTGGCATCTTTAGTCAGGTATGTCAAGGCATTTTAGAAGCAGCATCATTTTAAAGAATATTAAACGTGGGAAAGGAAAGGAAAAGCTTCTTTCTAGACTCCAACGTTTTAGCCTGTTTCTCCTAACGCCTTCCTTCCAGAACACACACCATTTGACGAGGTGAATAAAACCACATAACTTTCTGTCCGTGAGCACTGAGTTATCCGTCGAGCAGGTAGACGACGAACTCGTAGGTGCACATCATGATGGCCGTGTTGGGGATCTGTCTGACCAGGTGTGTGGTGAGTCCTCGGTAAAGAGCGCGATAGCTTTCCTCTCGGATCACTAGGTTGAGACTCTGGAAGAACGCGCGGTACTTGGTACCTTCTTCCCTTAGCCTCGTACGGATTACCTCTGCAGAAGCAAACAGAGAAACACACAAATACTTAGACTTTGTTTCAAACCTTCAAACCCAAAAATCGTTTTGTATTGTTTTACTTTATATACAGCAATCAAATGTTTGGGGATGGTAAGATTTTTTTTTTTTAAAGAAGCCTCATCTGCGCACTAAGGCTTCATTTATTTGATTAAAAAGACTAAAAACAGTAACAATGTGAAATTATTACCATTTAAAATGACTGTTTTCTATTTAAATATGTTTTTTTAAATGCAATTTATTATAGTGACACAAAGCTGAATGTGCCACATGATCCTTCAGAAATCATTTTAATATGCTGATTTGCTGTTTAAGAAACATTTATTTTTATTATCTATATTGAAAACAGCTGTGCTTTTTAGTATATTTGTGGAAAATGAGATTTGTGGAAAGCAGAAAAACAATCTTTTATTTTCTAACATAAATGTTAAGTGTTTCACTTTTGGTTAATGGAATGCATCCTTGTTAAATAAAAGTATTAATTTCTCTTAAAAACATTAGTAGTAGGGCTGCACGTTTTCAAGTTTTTCATTAACCGTTAACCAAGGCCCTTAGCGGTTAATACTCGGTTAACCATAGTGTGCGTCAGGGTTATTTTTAGCTTATTAATCTGACGACCACCATCTCCGTAGTGAACGCGCCTATAGAGAGAAATGCACATCATGGATTACATAATCAGAGAGTAGCCTATTTCTTTTCGTTTTAAATTGTTAAAAGACATTTCAAGTTTCTTAAGATCTATTTCATGTCTGCGAGGCGTACGCTGAGTTTCGTTAAATTAGGATGAGATGCGCTCCAGTTCACTAGCAATGCGAGTGGCCGCCTGCACGATTAGAGCATGTAACGTTAGTAAAATATGCAGCCGAGAATGATTCACACAGACAGCGTTTGACTCGCGCGGCGGAGCCTCTCCCGGCAGAGAGTTCAAGCATCTGTGGACTCGTCCCGTCAGCTCTGGCCATCTTGCTTTCAGTCCGCGATCAGCTTTTTTGTTTTCTTCATTACAGTTAAAGTAACGTCTGCTTTTCTCTAGTCGTTCACAAGTTTCTCGCTTCAAACTTTCTTTCTTCTGCTCCGTTATGCACAGCGCGCGCGGCTCCCGCTCTGCTTCTGCCCTAATGCGACTTTTAGTCCAGTGCGACGTATGTTATTTTCCTCTTCATGACGCATATTTTGACTGATGCGACTTATACTCCGGAGCAACTTTTGGCCTGAAAAATGCGGTAAGCACTGCATTGCAATACTTGCATTTCGCCCCGTCACTCTCATTTTTAAAGTGCTCCCACGCTTTCTTTGCCCGCTTAGAAAGCTGGTCATGACTTCTTCTTGTGGATACTACCCTAACCCTATGGATACTACAAATGTCTGGGAGCGCTCTGGCGGTCTATAGGGGTGCGAACATATATTACAACTAAATTCAAGGCACGTCATTGACGCGACTTAACCGAGCAAAATGTTTCACTCGGTTACGCAATTTTTAACGGTTAATCGGTCAATCGGTTAACCATGGACACCCCTAATTAGTAGTGAATGGTATTCTGAGAAGTAGGGTCACATTGTGGAAGTAAAATAGGTTGTGAATGACATTTCATGTTGACTTTAAAGGGGAACTATTATGCATCTTGTGAAGGGGCAATATATAGTATCTGGTGTCCCCAGAATGTGTGTGTAAAGTTTCAGCTCAAAATACCCTAACGTCAAATTTTCCCCTATTTGGGTGAGTAAAAACACACCGTTTTTGAGTGTCTCTTTAAATGCAAATGAGCTGCTGGTCAGTTTTTTTGTGTCCCTTTGAACACAAATGAGCTGTCCAGAAGAGGGCGGAGCCTTTACAGCTTGTGCTTCAGATACTCCGTAAACAATAAAACTGGCGAATGTCAAACATTTTTCAAATTGGAGCGGTGTTCACTGTTCAGCCTTACATGTTTAAACCGGAGTCGGACAATGACAGAGAGACTTTTATAATGAAACTGGACGTTTCAGTTGTTGTTGAGTTCATGTCAATCTAAAAATCTTTCAGAAACAACTTTTCTGCAAATTCAGCATTGAACTGACCCTTGTTTGTGAAGCAGTCTGACTTTCTTCGGCACATTTCCTTCATAAATTAAATTCAGTGGCTTGGATGCCGGGAGTCTATGGAGACTCTTATGGTATATCCAATAACAGAACATTTATAATGTTTATGTGGAGCAGACATTGTAGCTATATCTCCAGCTGCTACAGCGAGGAAACAGAAGGGGCGTACTGTGGCTCAGTCAAGGCGGGATCTATGCTAATAGGGCAGATCGTCACCACTCGCCAGTTATGGGCAGAATTTTTATGTAAAAATCAGGGGGAATATGCAAGTGCAAGTTTGGAGAGCCTGTTTATGATTTATGGGGAATAAAAAGAAGTGGGTGAATTTTCGCCATTGTAGGCTGATTGTTTACACACACTGTGGACTTACATCTGTGCTAAAATACCTTTTTAAAGTATATTATATCATTTTAAAGTGAATTATTGAAAGTGAATTATTTTCCATAATAGGTCCCCTTTAAAATGATATAGTGCTCTGATGGGAAAACACACATGCAGCTTGACATGCTCACCGTGTGGATAGGCTATCGATGTGGCGCAGGTCTTGGAGGTCGCGGCTGCCAGCATCATGCCCACGAAGTCAGACGCGTCCTTGGCTGTGTCCTCGTGCTCATCCATGTGCGTAGCTGCTTTAGCCTCTGAAAGACGCCGTTTGATGTTTTCATAGATCACAAAGTGGATCACAGTCTCTGAGATGCCCGCATAGGATGCAGACATGCCGCGGTAAAACCCACGTAGGCCGTCCGTCTGATACACGCGCCGCACACACTCAAACGCGTTCATACGGCGCTCCCCGCGGTTCCTGCGCAGAACAACACATGCTTTAGCGAGTGAAAAACAATGGGATCAGGAATAATAAGCACTAGTTCATGTTAAAACCATAATATCGGACTAAGGAATCAGTCACTAGGGATATTATTAAAACAATCTACTTCCGACTCACATGCCACATATTTATTGGCATTTACCTGGCATCCAGTTGTAGACGAGTCTTAATCAACCAAATTGGGTTGGTTGCCGTTATTGCCGTGAACCCTGGAAATATTAAGAGGCAATTTTACTAAGATGAAATTGATGTGTTGTTTCTGTGTAATTCCAAACTAATTTACTCTTGTATGTTGTGCAGCGGACGAGGTTAAAGCCAAATGGGAAAGCCATGAGATGCATACATAAAGAAAAATATATTTTCAGTCAGCACCACCTATTATTCAGGCGTGAATTAGCTGAAGGAAACCAATTGTTTCATGCCAAGTGTGCAAGCTCCGTTCGATATTTGCTTAGCTTTATCGATCTGTGCTCCGTGTGAAAGGGCCTTAAATGTGTAAGAAAACTCTAGCATATGGACTCTGAGAGTGTTAATCTAAATCCCCCTTGGCAAAAGTCCAGGTGAGAACACACGTGCTCCCTTCTGGCCATGTGCCAGATCTGTGACATTTACTGGCCTGATTCTCAGAGATAAAGCATTAAAACAAAAGGGAAAAGTTCCACTTCAAATCTACTAGACAAAGCTACACGTGCAATTAAGCATCAAAGGGGTTAACGTGTATAACCAGTCCGTATCTGAACCCATCAGAAACATGGATGTTAGTTGACCTGCATGGTGAAAATATAACGCGAGTTACCTGCGATCCCGGCAGACGTCATGTGCACCTGTGTGGAGTCTGGCTCAAACACACTGTTCAGTCTCTCCTTTGAGCTGGAATAGGCTGCGAAGTAGATGGCCCTGAAAACACAACAGGACACACGTGAGTAATAACACACAACCTAACCCACAGAACAAAAACAGACTGGTCATGCTGGTTTTGGCCACTTTGGTCAGTCTGGTTGCAAATCAGGTAAACCATCTGAGCATCACCTGGCCAGGCTAAGGCACTGACTAAACCAGCAAACACAAGCAAACCATTCAGGCTTTTTTAAGATGTTATTTGCAGCAGGGACGATGATAATTAGCTGGTCCAAACAGATCATTATCTGCTACAAACCAACCTCGTACTAGTTGGAACCAGTTTATTTCCAGCTTAGACCAGCTAGAAGCCATCTACCGTGTTACAAACACAACTATAGATTTTGGCGGCCAAATCTTATAAATCTTTACATTTATTTTCATAGCCTTGCATTAGCACATTGTTTGGTGAAAATATTGGACAAATAATGTTTTTCCAATAAAATACAGAAATCCTCTGATTACTCTGATTAACTAGCTGACTAATTAACTAGCTAAGATGAGCAAACCATCAGGTTAGTTTAGGGCTATGTTTACATTTGGCATTGACATGCGATCACCGTGATTCGATCAAGCAGATCAGATCATCAGCCAATCAGGACACGGCGTGTTTACATTTGTTCACATCAAGTGGTCGCTGTATCTGAATAACTGGTCGGTTTTCTGTAAAATATTTAAATGAGGTCTGTAATAGGCCTTTGTCACGCCGTGTAAAACATTTTTCATTAGCCTCAATCAATAGGCAGCACAGGTTTTTTGTGATTAATTCATTTATCTCAAATAGGGTACTTAATTACCAGTTTCCCAACATTAATCTTGCATGATGAAACAAAGAAAAATTGTATTCTGAGACATTCCATGATTTATTAAATAAATACAACACAAAAACATCACACAGAGCATTAACTGGAATTAAACAAGGGTGGGCTATTCAACACATGGTTTATTGAAAGGTACAAATTAAACCATGCTTGCAATGCTTTCCTTCAATTACTTTACTTTCTGATATAATCTCCAGTCTTAAAAATGGACGATTATTTATAATAAATAGCAAGTAATCTGAGCAATGTGCAGTGACTTCATTCAGATAATGTTGCACAATTAAAATTAAAGATGGCATAGATAGAGTATATCAATGGCGTATAAATAACTTAAGGTAAGGTGAGATAAGTTTCATTTCTTGTCAAAACTGCATCTGTCTTATTGTCCAACAGCTTTCAGAGAAAGTGGGCGGGAATTTGTAATGACATCGACCTGTGAAAAAATGCAGATATGACGGCTAGATTGCATTTACATTACAATGAGATCCGATCACAATGCGTCCTCAACTACCTCCGGGACCAGGACACACTGATCCGATAACATTCCGATCAGAAACACGTTTACACTTGTCTATTCAATGTGTATGTGGAACACATCTGGATACAGGTCGCATGTTAACGCCAAGTGTAAACACAGCCTAAGGTGTTCTTTTCACCAAGGAAGCTGGTCATTAGCTGGTCCAAGTTGGTCATTATCTGCAAACCATCCTTATAATAGTTCAAGGTGGGTTTTGGAACAAGCTGGCTGGTCGACCAATCAATGACCAGCTAAATTCCAGCTTAGACCAGCTAGAAACGTGTTCCAAACACAACTATTAAAGTGAAGCATGATTTTTCAAAACTAATAGCTGTCAAATCTTTTAATGCAGGATAGTGTTTTCATAATAATCAAATTTCCAACTTCGATACGATACCTTGAAAAATATCGACAGACAGAAATAAATGACAGACAGCAGCAGGTTTATTAGGCTGCTGTCACTTTAAGAGCTTATGCATGGATCTAATACACTGTTACACAATGTGCATTCTCTAAACTAGCCGTTTAAGCGCAGTAAGCCACAAAAAAAGAAGCCAATTTGGTCCTTGCAAGTTGTTTGAAAGACGGATGTATGTGTGTGCCACTTATACAGAGTGGTAAAGAATAAAATTATGCAATATTCAACGCAGCTGGTGTATCCATACTGCAGAAAAGTATTTGAAGTGGAACCGTTTCAAATATTTCTGTAGCGATAGAAATATTGATATTTTTGACATCACTAATGCAGCATATACCCACCATTCTGAACACCCACTGGCCGACTACTCCTGTGTAGGCAACTCACAGAGACAATCTGTTCCTCGCAAACTCCCACATGGAATAGCAAATGTTTGCACATGCAGTATCCTGAAGCTGTTAACTGAAGCATGGTGACCACTTCAACATGAAAACGCTCTCCACACGCTCGGCAACTAATCTCAAGTTTGATCTCACCTTCCTGTCCATATAACACACACGCTTACATAACTTTAAGTAACAGCCCCAGCATCAGTTAGCATCGATTCATCATGCGTGCCTCATTGGATGGACGCTTTATCCTGAGCGTATGCACATAAAACGTCAGTTCAAACAGACGGCAAAGGTTAAAACCACCATTTATCATGTCTGCTCATTTATTTCATTTAATTAAGGCTTAATCAACAGGTGATAAATGATCTCAGACATTTTAAATAATGGCCTGGAAAACACATGCATGTCATCTTTATGTTGACGAATTGAAAATAGAACTGTATTGTTTAGAAATACAATGATTTTAGTATGTACTTTTCAAGCCTTAAAGGGTTAGTTCACCCAAAAATGAAATTTATGTCATTAATGACTCACCCTAATGTCGTTCCTTAACCGTAAGACCTCCATTCATCTTCAGAACACAGTTTAAGATATTTTATATTTAGTCCGACATCGTGTATCTAAGTGCACACTATACTGTCCATGTCCAGAAAGGGAATAAAAACATCATCACAGTAGTCCATATGTGACATCAGTTAGTTTAAAGCATCGAAAATACATTTTGGTCCAAAAATAACAAAAACTACGACTTTATTCAGCATTGTCTTCTCTTCTGCGTTTGTTTTCAAACCTCAAATAAAGAGTCAAACGGTTATGAATCAGCATCTTGATTCATGTTTCGGATCTTCAATGTCACGTGATTTCAGCAGTTTGACATGCGATCCGAATCATTGATCATGGATCAATCATGGAGATTTGAAAACAAACGCGGAAGAGAAGACAATGCTGAATAAAGTCGTAGTTTTTGCTATTTTTGGACCAAAATGTATTTTCGATGCTTCAAGAGACTCTAATTAACCAACTGATGTCACATATGGACTACTCTGATGATGTTTTTATTCCCTTTCTGGACATGGACAATATAGTGTGCATACACTTCCATACGCTGTCGGACTAAATATAAAATATCTTAAACTGTGTTCTGAAGATGAACGGAGGTCTTACAGGTGTAGAACGACATTATGGTGAGTCATTAAAGACAAATTTCATTTTTGGGTGAACTAACCCTTTAAAGAGACAGTTCACCCAAAACTGCCCTTTGTTTTTCCTTTTGTGGAACACAAAAGAAGATTTAGGATATTTTAGGAACTGTTTGTGTTCTGCAGAAGAGAAGTCCTACAGAAGAACACAACACAAGAGTGAGTAAATGACAGCATTTTTCTTTTCGAACGAACTATCCCTTTAATTGGGCTGCAATTTGCACCCTGCATGGCTGATATGAACATGGTGTGCCTGACCTGTAAAATAACAAAAATGAACACTGCGTCAATGTGCTTATTCCAAGCTCTGCAAATTTGCAGCTTTACCGGTTGAGCAGGGATTGCATCAGTCACACTGCAGTCTAAATGACAGTGTAGAGATCACAATTACACTCTTACTGTACATGCTGTGTTTGACATACACTAGCTGACATGGAGCTGTTGTGATCAGCCTGTTTAACTGAATGGATAAACACTCACCGTGAAGGAGCCACTCCGATTAGATTGGGTCCCAGACCGCGGAATAAAGAACGAGGCCCTTCCTTCTCAAGAATTAATCTGAGACAGACAGAGAGAGAAAAAAAAACATCAACACAAGCAAACATGGCAAAGTGACATTTTTGTACTGAATGGCTTTATGAACACTAAAAACAGTCTGGTGTTGGTAAAACATGGTTCCTGAGAATTATTTGGGGGCCGAGGTGGAAAATGTGTCTCTCGTTTTACTCTAAAATCATTTCATTTTAAATCAATCCTATTTTGAGGACACATTTAATACTATTTTTCCATTCCGATACTTTCACAATTTAATAATTCAAACAAATTGATGACTAAATTATCATGAAAAAAAAAATGGATTTATTTATTTTTATCCAGAAAGGGGCTCCAGACAAACTATTTTTTACTATAATGAGCACTGTCCTTTAGGCCCGTTCACACAATGGACGATAACTATAAAGATAACAATAAAGATCTTTATAGAAATGGTTCTCAATATTAAAGAATAGCAGAATTCACACCACAGCTATAACGATAACTGCACAGAGAAAAATTATAGTTGGAAATTATTCAGCTCATGAACAATAAAAACATTGACAGCCAATCAGAATCCATCGTGCTGTAATGAGCTCAAGCATTAAAGTGACAGAACGCACTTAGAATTAACCAAACAATATCATCCACTGGTCTAGACGTTGATATAGATATCTTTATGGTTATCGTTCTTGGCGTGAATGGGCCATTACTGGACATTTTTAGGAGCACAAACAGAAAATGTAAGGTGCCACCTTAAATCAACCTGCAACGCAGTTATTCACATTTTTATCCATTTTACCAGTATTACTAGACTTCACTTACAGAAATTACAATGTGCCATTTCATTTCAAGTTCACAGGGATATGGTCAGTAACATTACTGTCATTACAGTAAAAGAACCACAGCTTGACATTGACAGTATTTGGTCACTGTCAGTGCAAGAAACAAAAACATGAAAAAGCATGCAAATATGAAGTACGGTGGTCATTAGAGCATCAGAACAAGTAAACAACTAATGCCTCCCCTTAAGGCGATGTTTCATGGAGCAACTTTTTGAGCAATGTTGCCATCAACGGGTAACCAGGTAAGACACAGGGCCTACAACCGATAGAAATGTACCCAAGCAAAATCGCTTTGCAACATTACTCAAAAAAGTAGCCCTGTGTATCATCACCTTTATTCTCTCAGAGCACATTCCTCTGTGAGCCACTCAACGTTTTACAACATTCTTTTTTTGTAACAATTAGACCTTTGAATTTGGTTAAATTTGCTATGAAATACACTGTGGTAAATTTCACTACCATTTCAGCCTCATCTGCTGAATGAATGTTAGATTCCTGCCAGCGAAATGCTGTTGGCAGTGGCGATGCAGGATCTGTCTTCAAGCTTCAAGCTGCTGTTGTGCTTAACTCGTGAGTCATGTTTAAACTCCGGTGCCGGTTGCCTCGGCAAACTCAGTTTTTCCTGCGTATTTTAGACCACATCGAGAGCAGGACATAAAGTTCATGTTGGTGTTTTTGCAATTTCTAAACCACGTAAACTCCTTCAGCCACTCCCGACAGAAATGTTGTCGTCTGTTAGGCCAAAAAGGCTTCCTCTGATTTGTCATCTGATTTTTCCTTCTCTGCTATTTGTTGCTGTAGAGTATGAAAGTTGGTTTCTGCCATGGAAAAAAAAAAAGTGAAAGATAATTGTGACTTTTTAATCTCACAATTCTGACTTTTTTCTTACAATTGCGAGAAAAAGGTTAGAATTGCAAGAAAAAAATTCAGATTTGTCAGATAAATAGTCGCAATTACCTTTTCTTTTTCTTTATTCAGTGGCGGAAACAAGCCTATACTGTAGAGGGCTTGGCTCTGGTGTGAAAAATACATCAATGGTTTGACCATTTTTGACTGAGCTGTGATGTTAAACACTAGACAAATTTCCATTATCCTCTAAATTGCCCAAATTGAAATTGTGAATTGAAAATATGGCCAATGGAAACGTGGCAATTTCGCAACCTCCCGTTTTATTTTTTATTTTTATAAAGAGGTGGATTTTTTGGCAATTCGAGGAAAAAAGGAGATTTTCACTTAACTGCAATGTAAACAGTTTTTCCGCATTTACAGGTCACCTGAGGTATGTAAAAGTCATTAATTACAGACAGAGGATGAGAGAGTTCTCTATTAAACTCATAAAAGACAAAAGAATTACAGCAATACTGGATTCTAAACCAAGAAATGCATAAATACATAAACCTACCAAGATACGTGGCATAAATTTTGGAATGACTTATCGCGAGAGGAAAAAAATAAGTTTGTTGCATAACATCGGTTAATGGAAACACTGTAGGTTTTAACCGAGATTTAGAAAATATCGCAAAAGTTGTGCACAAATTTGTAATGAAAGCTCAGCTTATGAGACGACTCATGACCAGCGCAGTTGACTAATACTCCCGAATCCTCCCCCTCTCACACACACAGGCCTACACTAGTGAACTTGCTGCCTACTCATCTGTCAACATGAAAAAAAGAAACAAAAAAACGTCCACATTTGAGGGACGCACATGCACAAACAGTTGTAAAAATGCACCATTTCATTTGGTTGCAGTCTGGAGCCATGAGATAATGAACTGGGATGAATTGTATTACAGTAATTGGTGCTTAATTAGAATTAAAATGTCTGTCACAATATCAAATCAATCTTAATGGCTCTATAAATCAGGCCACAAGTTAATTTTTATTCTTTGTGAAGATGTTTTGGAGCAAAATTTCACTATACAAATAAATAAAAATGAATTATTTTCAGAGTGAAATTTACCTCAAACATTTCTCTCTGAGAATTACCAAAATATTTTTGTATAATCCGATAAGACACACCTCTGAGGAACATGTTCAAACAAAGAAATACCTTCCAGACACATGCAAACAGTTCTTTACAAAAGGGTGTGAGGAATTCTTGACAACACATACATACTGTATTTAGAAAAGTCATGAAGTAGAAAAAAGAAATGAGATCAAATTAAACATGGCCCAGATTTGGTCTCGCTAAATGGATTTTATTTATATCCCATCTTGGACGACTTATTGCGCCATCTAACCAGTGTTTCTCAACTGGCGAGTTGTGGCAAATCTCCGATAAGGTTATGGACATCAGGCAACAAACAAACAAAAAAACATGCTGAAAGGATATAATGAAATGCAACTAGCCATGTAACTGGACATAGTTGGGTTATTAAATGAAAATAAAAAACTTAGCTAAAATACTTCCATTCCAAGCGTCATGTGCCCAGTCAAAGTCTACAGTACTTCAATGCAATTTCGTTTGTCAAGAAGCCAAAACAGATAAATGCCAACATGGACAGGTTGTTTAACAAGCCATAAACAATGACAAAGTGTATATGATGTCAGAATCCTTTACTCACTCTATTACTTTGATAAACGAGACCAAAGTATCTCTGCTTGTCTTTGTGCCTAGTGTTTTTAGTACGTTTCTGTGATGTATAACCCAAGTTAAACTGAGACGACAAGGGGCCCGTTCTCAGAACGAGTCAGTCACACACACACACACACACACAACACAACACACTTCATCCAAGAGCCAGGACGCAGTGTTTTAGTGAGAGGGCAGCGATTGGTTGGGTATGGGGGAGTGGAATCCACTGACAACAGTTTCATTATAAAGAAAACTGAAAAAAGAAGTAGAGAGGGAATTATAGACTTTATGCAATATGTGCTGTGTGTGTAGTTCTGACATGGTAATGTGTATAGTTATGTTACATACATAGAATCGACAATGACAGAACTAAAATAAACAGATGCCAAACCAACGGGTCCCTATTTCGTCTCGTCTTCTGACTTTATTTAGTCACATTTGGTGGGGTAGTGAAGAAATATGACCATATTTTTGGAAAGAGACAACAGAAAGGGGCCGTCTCCTCTGGCACTCGGTTTTAGGCCCACAAACCATAGAGCAAATGTTTACAAAATACTGAGCTAATGCAACGCAGACTCAACGTTCTCAACGCAGACGTAACAGTCGCACTATTCCAGTACAGGGTGTTGCCTGTATCCAGCACTAAAGCCGACATGTCAAATCAAAATGTGTAAACACTCTCGTCTTTACTATAACTCACAAATATATTGCTCAGAGTTTGGGTTTGTGGGTACTAAAGGATAATCGGGTTTCTGGAATGTAATGGACAAACATGCGCATACCCCGATGCTACTGAATAATATATTCATGTACCACATTATGGTACGCCACTGTATTTCATGTTATTACCATGGTTCATGTCCACAGAACATGGTAATTCCATGAATTCCAAGAAAATGTGTACATATGCACTACAGAAAATGCATAGGGTTTAACTTGTTGACATGCGTACCTGAGGCAGTGAAGGGGCCCCGGGGGGGCCACACGTGCCACGCTGGCTCCATTAACTGTGCAAATGCAGAGCGTTACAGAGGAAGACTGAAGCCTCGTCTTCACCACCTCTAATGGACACGTCAGGATCGCACCCACCGTGCCTCCACATCTGAGAGAAACAGAGCACACGGTAAAACAAGAGACACTTGGTTATTTTTTTCTGCACAGAATAAAATAATAAAGAATAAAAATGGCCAAATTCTACCAAAACCAGTTGAAAGATTGACCACACAATGTGGGTCAGTCATGCAAGAAGTCATTATTTGAAAGCCACATGACTTCGGTCAAGCATCACAACACGGATTTAGAGGAAACGAGGGCGATAGAATTTCAGCTCTAATGTGAAAGGCGAGTTGCCTTTAATCGTCTTCAAAAATTGCGCTCGTGCCTTGAGATGTGGGTCAGCAAACACAGTAACCCAAACCATCCCTCGTGTGCCAGGAACAACCTGATATCAGTATTTTTCCGATGGAAAAACGGCATCCGCGTGAGGTGTGATACATATGATCCAGCCACAGAAATGTAGATTATAAGACCGAGATAGCAAACCAAACAAAGGTGCCATTTGATAAATAGATATCATATAGTAATAATATGGTACTTTTGATTGTCACTCTCATACCAAGACAGTGTTAGATACTTTAAAAAAAAGTATCCATCATGTGCAGTTACAGCATGAGTATATGCAAAAAGATGCAATTAAAGGCCAGTTCTTTGACAGTCTCATGTAGTGTAGAGAGAGAGAGAAAGCGATAATGAGTGCCAGACAGTCAATAGTCCTATTTCAAACACGGTGCCAGTTTATCTGAGGACAGATATATTAATAGCATATGCTACAATCACTATATGAGAACATCACGGCCAGGCAGGATTATATCCTCAGCCAATTCAGAAAAAACACTACCGTAACAGGTCAGTAGCTGAAAACTACAACTGTCACTTATGAAAAACATTTCTTGCTTTTAAAGTATGGCCAAATTAAAGTATGGCCAAGTTAAGAATAAAGATTAAAAACTGTCTATTTGGATGTTTCTTTTGAATATCTGGAATGTCTGGAAATATTTTAAAGAATAAGAACACAAATATCTTGCGGCTTTCCTCTCTAAATAGGCTTAGACTGTAATATAAACATCAGCATGGCTGAATTCAGGATCTCTTGGGATGATGGTGCTAAATTATGCATAGTCTGCAAACCATAACGGGTTGTTTATATTTAGGCATGTTTTTACTTGTTGGTTTTCTGTCTGTTTCAGAACCAAACTGAGTGTCTCATATATCAGTGGGTGAAGTGAAGGTTGTGTTGAAAGTCATTTTGAAAGCGTCATTTTCAGAGTCATTACCAGTCCTGAATGACATTATGACAGCAGTCAGTTCCACGGTTACATCAGATTTATTCTTCCAGTAAAAATGCAAACATTATCGGCAGTGTGGAGCAATCGGGCCTCCTTTACTATGTGTATGTACAGTGTGTGTGTGTACATGTATGTATATATCGAATATAAACATATTATTTATGCAATATAGTCAAACATATAAAGATTCATCAAGTGTCCTTGAGTTGACATTTTACAGTTTTTGAAAACATTTGTATAATACTTTTACCCAAGAAGTTAACCAGCAATTAATTAACAATAACATTTTAGTTTAGGGTCCAATTACTAACTTACTGCATATTTCTAGGATATTAGTTGTTTATTAGTAATTATAAAAGCATACTTTAATGCCTTATTCTACATGACCTTATTCTAGATCCCTTCATCCTACCAATACCTAAATTTAACAACCACTTTACTAACTATTAATATTCAGTAATTAGCAGTTTACGGAGGTGAAATTCGTAGTTAATATTTAGTTAATAGTGAGAATTGGACCTCTAATCTAAAGTTTGACCTAAAGAGCTTCACAGAAATAGATTGAATTAAAATACTAAATATTGACAAATTTGGTAAATAATCATTTACCAAATTAGTCAATATTTAGTATTTTAATCTGAATTGATCTTCAAACTCTCTCGTCCAGGGCGGATTTGCCGTCGCCTCTCATTTCCATGATAACCAAACAAAAACTCACTTGTTTTCTAAAATGGTTGGTGTGTGATTGTACAGTACAGGGTACAGTAATAATATTTTATAAAGTAAACAGACCACACATTACATACATTTCAAATGAACAGACTTTCCATAATTTTAACACATGAAACTCAAAAGGGGAAGTTAGGAAGTTTGAACTCTTAATCACACAATACAAACATAACTTTGAAATACAAACTTACCTTTTGTATTTAACTTTCTTAATTTCTAAGACACAAAGGCCGTTTTTAAAAGCAGTTTTGTAAAATAAAAATAAAATAATCACCAGATACATTTGTAATTTCTTATATAATACAACGTTAGCAGAATATTTACTTTTAAATAATGTTATTTTATAAATAAATTCAAAGAATAAACTTTTGTTAGTGGTATCACTACTACAGCTATTATTACAAAGAAGACTCCAGCTATTTTGTAGTTTGATACGATATGTTTGTGTAACAGTTGAGTAAAGCTGTCTTACCCTCCAGCGAACAGATGCATTAGTGTGTCTCTCTGGCTCATCTCGGCTCATGCTCTCCGGGATCCACCGGACTGGTCAGCAGTGTCAAAGTCCCTGTCCGTGTGGAGCTCATGCGGGTGGGCGTGAGACCAGCGGTCGCTACTAGCCACTGTATTCGACCTCCAAGCGTTTCAGCGCGGCTTCGCCTCCAACAACCCCCCGCTGATCGATCCGCGGTCTGCGCTTCTTCGAAAGATGGTCTGAAAGAGAGTCCGTGGTGAAGAGGTGACTAAATATCACTGATCTGGGTCAAAATCCAACTGGCAGGTCAGAGTAGGGGGGGTAAAAACGTGCACGCTTGCCCCACACGCAGTTCACCTTCTTCGTGTACACTCACTTCTGCGACGCAAACGCGCTCACAGTTCACTCTGTCGATCAACCAATCAGAGGGCGCAAAACAGAAACGTCTATTGGTCGAGCTCAGTTCGCGTCACCAAGAGCCCGCCTCCGTAAAAAAAAATTCCTTTCACGTGATCACTGCCCTTTCACATACAAATTTGTCATATAACCAAATGCAAAATAAATAAATATATACAAACCGGCGTTTATTTTATACATAGTTTTCAAATCGTTTGTTCCTAATTCACTCCCATTATTTAAAAAAATATAGTATATTAATAAAACACCTCTCTATATAGCATTTGCACTCCTCGATCCCAGACAGCGCTTATTTTCCATTTTCTCCAAGAATGTCAGGTAGACCTATCTTTTTAGGGAACAACTTTACTAAGGAATGATTTTTTTCAGGGATCATTTTAGTTTGTTTTTTCTGCAGTTGTGCTTAATTCAGACTCTTAATTTGTTTATTTTGGCATCTGCAATGGGAGGAGAAAAATAATGTCAAATTCAAAACGGAAAATCTTAAGCTGTACTTTGAGAGCAAACAATAATTTTGTGCACAAAACACACTCCTTTGTTGACGTTGTATGTCCTCCAAAACAAATACATTTTTTTAAAATCACAGTTAACTCTTTCCTGGACAGATTTCTGAAAATGGTCAATAAATCATAATTACATATTTGTAAGTTTCTTTTTCTGACTGTGTTATCTGAACACTATTGTAAAAAAACAAAAATAAAGTAAACCGGCATATAAAGGAGTTTATTTGTGGCGATGGTGTGTAAATGTGTTTTGTGTTTAAAAGTGTTTTGTTGGTCATCGTTTTATCAAAATGAGAAAGTCCTTGTCTTCAAAATAAATATAAAATTTAGTTCTTATAGTTAGTACACTTAAAACAAAATGTACAATACACTATTAACACTAATAATTACATTTTAAAAATACAATGAACAAAAACGTACATTCATAAAGCTGGAATCAACAGAGACATTCGCAGCTCTCTCTCTCTCTCTCTCTCTCTCTCTCTCTCTCTCTCTCTCTCTGTGTGTGTGTGTTCAAGAGATAAAGAAACCAAGGATGAGATGAAGACACAGCAGTCTGTAATGGGTGCTGCTGAAAACAGTGGCTCTTTGAACTGTGTGTAACAGGCAGATCTATATTTACAGTGATTCAGTCTTTGTGGGTGTATGTGTGGCTTTAAATAAATAAAGTCATTATATGAGACAATGTGTCAAACATGCTTTAACTTGCAAACCTGCCAAAGACTCGAGGCACGTGTGTGTATGCACATGTGAAAGGGTGGAAACCACTAGGCTTTTTAATGGAAGAGTATTTAATTAGTGTAGTTCACTAACTGGTTTATCCAAACGACCAATCTATTTGACCTTTTCCTTTGCAGTTTCTCATTCCCCTCTGCTCTATTACCCACAAACTATCTGTAATTGCTGAAACAGCTCCACCTTAACCCCAGAAATGAGTTCAATGGGTCGAAACATACAACAAAATATCAGAACATACAACAGCCCACAATGACACAAACCCACACAAAATGTGCTGCAGGTTTGTTCTGATTGCAAGGTATGATAAATTATATAAACAATGATAAATGCAAACACACGGTGCAACTAACCGTGAAATTGTGCATACTTGCTAAATAAACAAGCTTATTATTACTACTATATTTTAATGGGAAGAGTATATGTGTTCATCTGCAAAGATAAACACGGTTTGTTGATCTGTGGTCAGCACTTCCACAAACAGCCTCCAAATTTAAGAGACATTGGAAACTTGATCTACATCCGGGTCTTGAAGCAAAACCAAAACCCCTGTGATAGATCATTGATAGTTTTCAGATCAAAGTGCATAAGGGCACAACACACACACACACACACACACACACACACACACACACACACACACACACACACACACACACACACACACACACACACACACACACACACACACACACACACACACACACACACACACACACACACACACACACACTTTTTGGGCTCATTGATTTTGGGGTGTAACATTATTTAATAAAAAATATTTTTATTTACAGCATAAGTAAGTCTCTTTTTATCTTGACATACTGTACATCATTAGAAATGGCAAATCTTGACCTCTGTTTTGTTAAAAGTAGGCCTGTCTTGTCTAGTGACAATCATTTCTTATGTAAAATCAGAGAACATGTCTTTAAAATGAGCCTCTTATGCATCCACTAGTCGAAGAGAAAAAAAACACACTTCTCATCAGAGCTATATTGTAAAACAAAGTACATTTAGGCAGTTTAGTCCAGGGGTTTTCAAACTGGGGTCCCCCATGCAGGAGGCCGCAAGAGAGTGACAAGTCCATTCAAATATATATATATATATATATATATATATATATATATATATATATATATATATATATATATATATATTTTTTTTTTTTTTAATGGACCTGCCACCATCTTCCTGTCACTCTCTTTATATATAAAATAATAATAATTAGATTATAATAAATGAATAAAGCAATTAATTAAAAATGCGATTAACATAAAATATTAGTTAGTAGCCTAATGTATTGTATGTATTATTTTTTAATTTTAATCACATTTTTATAATTTTTTATTTATATTTAATCTTGAGTAAAGCAAATTATAAAGCAAAGCAAAGTACCTTTACTATTAAAGCAATTACTTAAAAATGTGATTAACATTAAAATAAACATTAGTTAGTAATTATTAAACATTAGTATTATTTATTTAATTTTAATCACATTTTTATTTTTTATATATATTATTCTTTACTACATTGAGTAGAACAAAATATATAACTGAAAAAAAATTCTATTTATAATATAGCTTATTTTTTGTCTATAATTTGAGCGTTTATAAAAACCATATTTGAGGGTGACGTCTAAAAGAGTGAAAACCCCTGATACAGCTAGAACTGACCATCTATGACCAGCAGAGGGAGCAGTAAAACTCAACAATAATGTCTGATCGTATTTTTTCACGGTCTATGTGTATGACACACACACACACAGTCGATTTATATTGTTAGAGGAGCGGCTGAAAGGCTCACAGCAGGGCTGAGTCTGGTCGTTCTCCACGGACAGATGGATTATCGTTCGGATCGACTCCTCTGAACGGATTCTCTCGGCTCTGCTCGGTCAGGTAAAGCGGGTTTCCCTCTTCTCGTGTCGTGACGTGTCTTGTGTGTGTTCTGCTCCTTACGCAGACATTTCATTATTCCTTCTACACTTTATCCCTTACGCATTCTTCTCATTTTCCTTTTGCGCGATTTCTAAAGACTCTTTTAAGATCATAAACTAATCATCCCATGCACGACAGATGGACATTATTTGAAGGGAACAGTGTCGTTTCAGCATTGTGCGGAGTTTAACACTTCCAGACTGACATTTAATGCAAGAGTGGCTGTCATCTGCAACTTCAGTGCCAAATAACACGGGCTTTGCTTCTTCATTGTCGTGTTGCCAGCATATAGCTGTATAATATTTAAAAATCCTGTAATTTAGTAAAAATAAAAACATATGTGCTAAATTTTAATTCTTGTTAGGCTCAAACATTTCTAAAACAACAACAAAAAATGTATATAATGTAATGTTATAATCATATAACATTACTATATATAATATAAATATAAAGTAATAATATAAAGTGGTATAATCAAAAAGGCAAAAAGTACAAAAATAATACACGTGTACAAATAGATATGAATTTGAGTCACGAATATCATCTGAACAAAGCCTGTCTTTTTATAAAACGAACTCGATGACCTTGAAACACAAATGAGGGCCTTGAAGAGTGTTTTTTTTTTTTCTTGGCTCCTTTTATTTTAGAAACTGAAAACATGTTCTTTATCGAAGAGGGATACAAGTCAGTCTCTGTTTGAATTGCATTTTTGAATCGTTTTAGCCATCACAAGTATTTAAATAATGACAACTTTTGAAAGTATAAATATTTCTCTTCTTTAAAATGATATCATAAAACTGCATGAATAATAATAGCAACACAAAATTTAAACTAGTGTTAGATGGAGTATGACATGTTAACAGACAATGTCATTATAGTCACAGGGGTTTGCAGTTTTACTGATAAATACACACACACACACACACACACACACACACACACACACACACACACACACACACACACACACACACACACACACACACACACACACACAAAGGTGATAAACTGTAGCTGTACAATGCTGAAAACTTGTAACACTTTGCAAATGTCAACACATGCGTTTTCATGTCTGCTGCGGAGAAGTGAAGGGTGTAGTCAAGGAAATGTGGTCTGATGTGGCCTCTGGTGGCTTTTAAACATCTGCTCAGTTTATCAGCTGTGCATGTTTGTGTGCGCACTCCAGATTTGATCAAAAAAGCTGCTTGTGCGAATTTAAAGGCACAGCTATTATCTGTATTTAGAGTTAATAACAGTTTCTGCTTTTGTGCGACTGGGGTAAATTACACGTTTCCTTGCTGCTAGGGCTGTCAGTTTCTGTTTCACCAGACTTTTGTCCTGTTTTTGCTGCAATACGTCTATAAAAGGGAAACCGGCACTGTGGGGGTTTCACTGCTGTTTGTTTTGAATCATTGTAACATCTCAGACGCATCCCTTTGTTATGCAGTGCGACTCCTAGTCTTGTTTGCGCGCGCTGTTAAGTTTCTGTTGCTCTTGATTTCGCAGGTGACAGTAAGGGAGCTGCGCATGTATGGCTGATGGACAGGTGTCCGAGCCGATCACAGGACAATGCTGGCACGGAGCCGTTTCATCCTGGTGCTGGTGGTGGGTGCGCTGCTGGCGGTGCTGAGTTTCAGCTTGCAGTATTGTAAGTGTGTCAACTACAATGAATGATTTCAGTCACGTTTCCTCTGTACGAACTTACCGCTATTCATACATACTCTAAGGGTTTCGCCGGGGACTGCTCCGTATGTATGTTTAGAGAGGCAGGTGGGAATATAACCGTTGGATTGTATTTACATTCTTGGTATGTGCATGTGTGTGTGTGTGTGTGTGTGTGTGTTGTAATTCCAGTGGGAATATGGTCTCAATTAGAGTGCATTCAACACACTAAACAAAGGCATTTCCCTTGAAGACTTGCTATATACAGCTTGTTCTCTGTTTCAGTAGAACACAGTTTTAAGGATTAAGGATAATCAAAGGATAATCATTTTTTCAATTGGCTTCAAATGAAAATATGCAAATCGATAAAAACAAAACATTAGAGCTCACTCTCGGCAAAACACAAGTGATATTTTATCTCGCTCCTGACCAAAACGTTCACGTTTTGTCCCATTCTCACCTGCGAAAGCCAGTAGGAAGAGGCCTACGCAGATTATTCAGTCCCGGTACGGTTAGATTCTGTTTCGTTCTGGTGTCTATAGGCTTTTTTTCCTATTTCCACACACGCATAACACTTCAGATCTCCAGTTCTTATGTGTGCTGTTATTATTTGATTATTTTATGGAGGAACCCATGAGTCATTTCTTTCTCCCGCTTCCCACGCACATATAACTATCTTCCCTCCCTCATCTGCACTCAGCAATTCAAACTCTGTCACACACGTGACACTCAGTTGCGTCAGGGCTATATACTGATACAAACCAGTACAGTGGCAGCTCTATGGAAATCTGATGATACTTTGGTTGAATACCATGGTACTAGAGTATCATACCTGTGAAAGTATCATAAAAGGTGCCCATAAACACACTCAATATTTAGATATTTGCTCAATCAGTATGTTTTTTTTGTTGTTGATTTTCTATATATTAATTTTCCTTTTTTAAATTAAATTTACCCACATTCAAGTGTTATACAAATAAAGAAGCTTTTTGAAGGCTTGACATAGAAAATGTTAGCACTGGCTGGCAACTATTTTTTTTTAAAATGCCGGCAGGCAAAGAGTTTTAATTCAAAAAATTAATTGAAATGTCTCACATTAAGATTTATAACATGCTTTAAAAAATTGCCTGTTATATTTTCTTATATTTATATTCCTTTATAGCTGATTTAAAGAAGACAAGGACAGACTCTCTGACCTCTGAGAATATTTACATGAGCCTGTTAACCCAGAAGAAGTTGGGGGCCGTCAGCTGACACATTGATGATACTTTACAGGCGGTAGGTTTAGACAGTCTAAATGCAGTCCCTGGAATCATATCATGTTTACAAGATATATTTATAAGACCTGAAACCGAGCAGTCAAAAAACCTGGAAGTCCTAAAGTCATTATGAGAATATGATTTGCTGTAGAGTAATGTTTATGTATTTTTATAATATAAGGATCAGTTAGATTGGCTTTTGAGACAGATTATTCCCAGATTAGTCCCCAGTGTCCCATGTCCTTGATGGAAAATCCTCTTACGGCGAGCACTGCGGTAATCTTTATCTTAGAAACCAGCCCTGCAGATTAAACATTTAATGTCACAGTGACAGCTACAGTAAAATCCTGCTAATCTAGTCATTTAACAGCACAGATGGTAAGAATTTGCAAAGCCAACTCAAATAAAACACAACCTGGCTTTTTTCCCCGGCCAGTATATGATAACCAAGTTTTTTTTGTGTTTAGAAATTAAAGAGTTGGCCTTTGACACGCTTTACAGTCTCTCTCTGTCCTTAAGAGTGTGTTCGCACTTGTCAGGTTTGGTTTGATTAAAACAAACTCTGTTAGTGCGATTCATCTGAATAAGTGTGAACGCTGCCATCTGAACCCTAGTGCGCTCCAAACAAACAGACAGAGGCTGCTGAAAAAATGGGCCCATCACAATCCTGATGGTGCTTTACACATTTTATAAGCTTTTCACGAGTTCTCAGCTGGTCAAAATACCATCTTATGTAGCTACGCACATACAGCGAGCGCATTTAGTCCAGCACAGCATTGTTTTGGATCTTCGACAAGCTCCCTCGCAAAATATATGTCATAAAAGCTGTTTATCTTTAGATTTGCTGTTACAAATGACAGTGTGAACCCTAAACGAACCAGGACTAAAGGTGTGCTCACAACCTGCATGTTTGGTTTGATTAAAGTGATCTCTGGTGTAATTGCTCTGTTAGTGCTTTTAAAGTGTGAACGCTGCCATCTAAACCCTGGTGTGCACCGAACAAGCGGACCGAGACCGCTGAAAAAATGGACCATACTAGATGCCCGTGATCTTCGGGCCCGGAGACGGCACTGCATCACATCCAGTAATGCTACTGTAATGGAAATCACAACATGGGCTCAGGAATACTTCCAGAATACATTGTCGGTGAACACAATCCACCGTGCCATTCGCCGTTGCTGGTTAAAACTCTGTAGGTCAAAAAAGAAGCCGTATCTAAACATGATCCAGAAGCGCAGGCGTTTTCTCTGGGCCAAGGCTTATTTAAAATGGACTGTGGCAAAGTGGAAAAATTTTCTGTGGTTAGACGAATCAAAATTTGAAGTTCTTTTTGGAAAATTGGGATGCCCTGTCATCCGGACTAAAGAGGACAAGGACAACCCAAGTTGTTATTAGCGCTCAGCTCAGAAGCCTGCATCTCTGATGGTATGGAGTTGCATGAGTGTGTGTGGCATGAGGCGCTTACACATCTGGAAAGGCACCATCAATGCTGAAAGATATATCCAAGTTCTAGAACAACATATGTTCTCATCCAGACGTCGTCTCTTTCAGGGAAGACCTTGCATTTTCCAACATGACAATGCCAGACCACATACTGCAACAATTACAACATCATGGCAGCGTAGAAGAAGGATCCGGGTACTGACATGGCCAGCCTGCAGTCCAGATCTTTCACCCATAGAAAACATTTGGCGCATCATAAAGAGGAAGATGCGACAAAGAAGACCTAAGAGAGTTGAGCAACTAGAAGCCTGTATTAGACAAGAAATGGGACATTTTTATTTGTCTCCTCAGTCCCCAGACGTTTGCAGACTGTTATAAAATGAAGAGGGGATCCCACACAGTGGTAAACATGGCCTTGGCCCTAACTTTTTTAAGATGTGCCGATGCCATAAAATTTAAAATCAACGTATTTTTCCCTTAAAATTAATAATAATGTGTTCGATTTATATAGAGCTTTTCAAGGCACTCAAAGCACTTTACAAGGGGGGAATCTCCTCAACCACCACCAATGTGCAGCATCCACCTGGATGATGCGACGGCAGCCATATTGCGCCAGAACGCTCACCACACACCAGCTGATTGGCGGAGAGGAGACCGAGTGATAAAGCCAATCAGGAGAGGGGGATTATTAGGAGGCCATGATGGACAGAGGCCAATGGGCAAATTTGGCCAGGATGCCGGGGTTACACCCCTACTCTTTTTCCGAAGGACATCCTGGGATTTTTAATGACCACCGAGAGTCGGAACCTCGGTTTAACGTATCATCCGAAAGACAGTGCTCTTTGTCAGTATAGTGTCCCCATCACTATAATGGGGTGTTAGGACCCACACAGAGCACAGGGTGAGCGCCCCCTGCTGGCCTCACTAACACCTCTACCAGCTGCTACCTGGTTTTCCCATTTGGTCTCCCATCCAGGTACTGACCAGGCTCAGCCCTGCTCAGCTTCAGTGGGAAACCAGTCTTGGGCTACAGGGTGATATGGCTGCTGTGAGTATAAATTAAAATGATAAATTTTCTCAGTTTAAACATTTGATATGTGTCATCTATGTTGTATTCTAAATAAAACATTGAAATTTGAAACTTCCACATGATTGCATTCTGTTTTTATTCACAATTTGTACAGTGTCCCAAATTTTTTGGAATCGGGTTAGTATAGTGTGTGTGACTGAGAAAATCCTGCTCCTGGTTTACACATTTTATAAGCTCTTCATGAGTTTTCTGCTGGTCAAAATACCATCATATGTAGGCTTCACATATACAGCGAGCATGCAATGTCATGAAAGCAGTTTATCTTTAGATTCTGTGTTAAAAATAACAGTGTGAACGCTAAGCGTACCAGGAAGGGTGTGTTCACACTTGTAGAACGCTTCACTTGTTTTGTTTGTTCACTCCCTAAAACATCTCACTGTCTCTGCACCATGTTGTAGTCTGAATCCACCTTAAGGACAGTTGCTTTAAACTCATAGCAAAAAAATCAAGCTCATAAAAGAGTTATCTATTGCAGTGACGTTTTAAGTGTCTCAAATGCCCAAGTATACTTTGTGCTCTATTATGTTTGTCATCCTTTCTGTCATCCTGTCTTCCTCACGTTGCCTGTTTCTTTCACCCTGTGTGAGGTCATTACTTATTCATTCCCTCCTTTGTGGTTTCTCCAACAAGAGCTGAAAGCTGTCTGAATGTAGGACAGAACCGAGTCTTAAATTATCCAACCTCTCTCTCTCTCTCTCTCTCTCTCTCTCTCTCTCTCTCTCTCTCTCTCTCTCTCTCTCTCTCTCTCGACTTCAGTTCACTCAAGCATGACTGATGCAGTTTTAAAGAAAGAGGCTCCAGTTCTGTAGAGACTAACAAGCAGACGGAGAGAAAGAAGCTATACATTGAAAATGAGAAAGAGAGAAACGAAGGATGAAAGAGGAGCGGTTCACATCCCGGTGATTTGTGGGTTTCTGACAGCATTGCTTCATCGCTGAAGTACACAATGTCAACAACACTCACAATATCAGCCCAACGGCCTTGAACGGCAGTATAAACACTGTCTGTCCCGTTTGATTTGTGTCTATTGTATTTGTGTTTAGGTGTGTGTGATTCTTCCTATACTCAGCTACAAAGAGCTCTTTGTGTGGCCGGGCCTCTACACAGAGCTGTCCTGTGATTGGCTGAGAATTGGGAGCTGACATGTGATTGGTCAGGTAGCCTTTACAGGAAGAAGTCAGAGGGGGTTTGATTCTGAATTAAAACCAGCAGTATGAGGTGCACAAACACACACACCTGCACATGCCTGCTTTCACATCTCCACAATGTCCGTCTCTGCGCGTATAAACCAGCTGACCGTTATACTTCTGTGTGGTGAGTCGAACTCCTGGTTGGTTACATCAGTAGGTGGAAATAATGGTGTCAGAATAGTTTTTAATTAGGTGCTTGCTGTTTAGCCAGTTGACTTTATTTTGTGTTTAGCTTCATTGAACCGTTTAGTTATTGTTTCTATGCTAACATAGAAATATTCCCAATGTGAAAGAAATAAAAGAAGCTTTTTGGAGTGGTTATGCTTAAATTTATGTGAAATTGTATTGTTACATAAAAGGAACAATGAAAAATGTTAGCAATGTGTACAAATCTGCAATTTTTCTTAGCTTGAAAAATCATAATTTGGTTTTTCATAGTGTGTGAAATGGGTTAGTTTCTATTAATGCTATTTTTGGACTTTTAAATTTGAGAAGGAACACTTCAGATGTGTTTTTATAGTACAGTTTACTCTTTACCTCAAAGAAAATTATATTAATCATCATCATATGAGCCTTTTTATTAGTTACTATCATTGTTTATGTGTACTTAAAGTGCAAATATGTAGCTTACATGTAAAAAAAACCCAACACAAATCCAGATGTTGGTGTGGTGTATTTGTGTGTCACATTGAAGGACTGTATCAATCTCTTTCTGGTAGCTGTCAATCACTGGCTAATATCCTGCCAGACTCCTCCCTCTGGCCACATCCCCGTGGCAATTCCCAAATTCAACAATCCACAGCACTGTGCTGCCTTAATGTTTGCTCTGTGAGGTCAGAACTGAGGAAGCTGGAAATAGTGTATGTGTGTGTGCATGTGTTTAATGATTCTCATAGTCCTTTCTTTCTTTCCCTAGTGCACCTCATTCCAACCAATCCGGTGGCAGAGCAAAGGTCAATGGGTAAAAGCAGAAAGCGTGTGAATCCAGTCCTCCATACGGATCCTCCCGCCCCGGACCCCATCAGAGACACACACCAGTACTGCAATTACCCCAACCTCACGGAGCACGGCTGGGAGGGTGAGAAACACACACACATTTACCTTCTCACACACCGGTGGACTCTCTCAGACGTGTGGTGATGTATTTGTTTGTGTCGTAGGTCACAGTCCGGCGGACTACAGGCTGCTGTCGGTCCAGGTGATGATTCGCCATGGAGACCGTTTCCCTTTGTACTCCATCCCCAAAACCAAGAAACCTGCCATAGATTGCACCCTATCAGAAAAGAGGTACACATTAATCTATCTATCTATCTATCTATCTATCTATCTATCTATCTATCTATCTATCTATCTGTCCGTCCGTCCGTCCGTCCGTCCGTCCGTCCGTCCGTCCGTCGACCTATCTATCCAATTGTTGTTCCATTGATCCATCCATCGTTCCATCCATCCATAGTTCCATCACTCCATCTGTTGTTCCATACACACATCCATCCATCCATCCATCTATCCATCTATCCATCCATCCATCGCTGTTGTTCTATCATCCATCCATCTGTTGTTCCATCCATTTATCCATCCATCCATCGCTGTTGTTCTATCCATCCATCCATCCATCCATCGCTGTTGTTCCATCCATCCATCCATCTATCTGTTGTTCCATCCATTTATCCATCCATCCATCCATCCATCCAACCACCCACCATCTATCAATTGTTCCATCCATCCATCCATACATCCATTGTTCATTCATCCATCATCCATCATTTTTCCATCCATCTATCATCCATCCATCCATCCATCCATCCATCCAATTGTTGTTCCATTGATCCATCCATTGTTCCATTAATCCATCCATCCATCCATCCATCTGTTGTTCCATCCATCCATCCACCCATCCATCCATCTGTTGTTCCATCCATCCACCCACTCATCCATACATCCATTGTTCATTCATCCATCATTTATCCATCCATCCATCCATTCCTCCATCCATCCATCCATCCATCCATCCATCCATCCATCCATCCATCCATCCATTGTTCATTCATCCATCATCCATCATTTTTCCATCCATCCATCCATTCATCCATTCGTTGTTCCATCCACCCACCCATCCATACATCCATTGTTCATCCATCCATCCATCCATCCATCCATCCATCCATCCATCCATCCATCCATCCATCCATCCATCCATCCATCCATCCATCCACCCACCCATCCATACATCCATTGTTCATTCATCCATGTGTTATTCTGTCAGTATATAATGAAAAGTCTGAAAAAGCACAAATGCATCTTTTTTAAATGCAGATTGTTTTCAAGGTCCTTCATGTTAGAAAATGTTTTTTCTTCGAGCTTCCAACTGATAAGTGATAACCGCCAGTGACCGATGTGTAAATGTGGACTTATGTTTTTGTTCAGTGTATGTGTTTATCAGGTTTAGTGTTTGCCATAGGCCATGCAGTTTATGAATCGTTATCAGATTAATATTTCATTCCTGTCCTCGTCTTTTATCCATCCCTGAGCCGTGTCTCCGTGGTTACGGCAGCAGTGAACACTCACTGTAATGCTACCTTAAAATAACATTTTAGTGTTTCCATGGTTTCATCTTAGTATTCTAACCAATGACATGACAAAAGCTGTTCAGAATATTCCAAGAATTATTAATCACGCACAGCAATCCATAATATTTCCATGATGTCTGAGATTTATGTATTATAGAGTAATCCTCAACCATAAATCCTTCTGTTGCTTTCGCTTTATCATTCTCTAGGGCCTAGCATACACGCAAACCTGGCTATCTAATGTAGACATATCCCGATAGGACTGATTCGTCATTACCTTAGTGACCTGACCCTAATGCTCTGATGGTTTAGACTTAAAAAAATAAGATGCATCATGCATTATAATAAAATAGAATGATCATTTGACATTGTGTGTTGAAAACTGCCTGCAAAAGGAAATAATACCTCGTGTTCAACATCAAAACATAGTGTAATTTTAATATCTTTAAATTAATTCAGTTTTAAAAACAAAAAAAGTCTATTAAAAATTAAAGACTTAACCTCAAGAGTCTATTAAATCGACCCTTTAATTTGATTAGATCTGCATTAAATCCATGCAATAATTATTTAAATGAATGTTTCATGTTTTCAAATAATGGTAATTATTTTACTACAGACTAACCCAAGTCTTAATTCTGAAAGTAAAAATGTGCGTTTTTGTAATAAACCAAAAGGCTAATGTACCTTTTTATTAACCACTTTTCCCTTTGGTGATGTCCCTGATGCATATGTAGATTAGCTCGCCAAACTGAAAAGGTTTTCTATATTATATCATTATACATGTTATCATGCCTCCCCCTTGTGGATATATCTTGTAATGACACTCTCACATGGCTCCTCAGAGCTGCTTGTTGGTGATTATAATGCAGACCGTGTTGTTGTTAGACTGTTAACCTGTAAAAAAAAGTTTCATAAATGTATCGCATCAAATATATTTCTGATTTAAAATGGTCTTTTTCTGGTTGTGATTTTGCAGAAAGCCCTCTCACCCCCTCTTGGCCGCCTTCATTAGTCACATGGCTCTTGGTGGGCGTGGTCGCTGGGACGCATCACTGGGATCTCTGCCCAGATTACCGAGCCACAGCTCCTGTGAAATGGGAGAGCTTACACAGACAGGTAAACAATCACAGGCTGCGTCTGAAGTCGCATACTCTTGAGTAGGGACATATTTTGAATAAGTAATTACTTCATGACCACTAAGAAAGTATGTACGATATAGTAGGAACGTAATTTAGATTTACTACATTCGCCATGTTTTCATTATCATGTGACCTACCAGCGTCAGTTCACTGTCATTCAAAATCAAAAATAATATTGTGTTGGTCCCCCTTTTGCTTTCAAACCACACTGACCCGTCGAGGCATGGCCTCCACTAGACCCCTGAAGGTGTGCTGTGATATCTGGCACCAAGATATTACCAGCAGATCCTTTAAGTCCTGTAAGTTGCAAGGTGGGGTCTCCATGGATCGGACTTGTTTGTTTAGCACATCCCACAGATACTCGATTGGATTGAGATCTTGGGTATTTGGAGGCCAAGTCAACACCTTAAACTCGTTGTTGTGCTCCTCAAACCATTCCTGAACCATTTTTGCTTTGCAAAAACCCAAGGTTTCCCAGCAGAACATTGCCCAAAGCATCACACTTCCTCCGTCGGTTTGCCTTCTTCCCATAGTGCATCCTGGTGCCATTTGTTCCCCATCTAAGCGACGCACACGCACCCCACCGGCCATCCACATGTTGTTAAAGAAATCGTGATTCATCAGACCAGGCCACCTTCTTCCATTGCTCCGTGGTCCAGTTATGATGCTCCGGTTCACCACCGTTCTTTCCTTGGATCACATTTGATAGATCCTGACCACTGCAGACCGGGAACACCCCATAAGAGCTGCAGTTTTGGAGATGCTCTGACCCAATAGTTTAGCCATTACAATTTTGCCCTTGTCAAACTCGCTCAAATCCTTACGCTTGCCCATTTTTCCTGCTTCTAACACATCAACTTTGAGGACAAAATGTTCACTTGCTGCCTAATATATCCCACACAATAACAGGTGCCGTGATGAAGAGATAATCAGTGTTATTCACTCTACCTGTCAGTGGTCATAATGTTATGCCTGTTTGGTTTGTGTGTCTGTATGTATAATTATTATTATTTATTTATTTTTCTAGGGGTGAAACAGGGTCATTATCCTTAATTAAAACTAAAATCACAGAAAGTGCTACTTGAAATAAAATAAAAGTTAACTTATACAAATGATACAAATTTAAACTTATTTAATTTAGTTGCCAAGGCAATATTTCTAAAGTTTAAGTACTAAAAAAAATAAATTGAGTATAAAATAAATAAATAAAAACTAAATAAATAAAAACGTTTTAATTAAAAAAAAATCTAATAAAATGACAAAAACAGCATAATTACAAAAACTTTAAAGTAAAAAAATGTAGTTATATATCAATGAAATTAAAATAACACTGGCGTGAAATGTTATTGCCCATTACTTATTAATTTTTTTTTTCTTTTTTCTCTCTATCAGGAGTCGTACAGCATTTGAAAAACGGTGATCACCTTCGCCAGGTCTACATCAAGCGTCACAATCTGCTCTCTGCTGATTGGTCACCGCGGCAGTTGTGGGTGGAGACTACAGGTAAAAGTCGCACCCTACAGAGTGGATTGGCCTTCCTTTTCGGCTTCCTGCCACATTTCGATTGGTCACGGCTGATGGTTCGACAGCAGTGGAGTACGCTGTTCTGTGGCTCCTCGTGTGACTGTCCCACACGCAACCGCTACCTGGACCAGGAGCAGCGCAGGCAGTATCGCCAGAGGACTGCCGACACAGAACTCGAACGCACGTATGTCGCCATGGCCAAGACGCTGGGTGTGGCCACAAAGATTCTGAGGGCAGCCAATCCGGTGGATGCATTGTTGTGTCACTTTTGCCACGGTCTTCCCTTCCCGTGCTCCAGCACGCAGACAACATCAAATGCTAAGGATGAGGGGGCGTGTCTTACCCTACAGCACTTTGCTGTGATTCGACGGCAGCAGAAAGATGATGAACTGGAACGGAGGAAGGCGGGGCTTTATCGGCGCTATGCCGTGCTCGCGGCGCATCCGTACCTCAACCGTACCGCGGCGCGGCTGGAGAGGATCGCCAGAGGAAGCCAGACGCGCAAAGGTGCAGAAGAGGCGGCCTTCGCTTTAGCATCCGCTCACGACGTGACCATGGCGCCATTGCTAAGCGCACTCGGTCTGGAAGGGGCAGGATTTCCGAGGTTTGCGGCCCGCCTGGTGTTTGAGCTGTGGAATAGCCCCGAAGCGAAAGGCAAAGAGAGAGAGAACGATAGAAAAGGAGGAAAGTGGTTGGACCATATGTTTATTCGTGTTCTTTATAACGGAGAGGACTTGACCTTTGACACAGCTTTCTGCCGTGACCACAATCGACGCTCTGCTCAGCCACTGTGCCCTCTGGGTAATTTCTTGTCTTTTGTGCGAAAGGACATGTTCAATATTGTCAATGCTACGAGTTACCAGCAGGCCTGCCACCAAATTGTACTGTAATATATGAACAGAGCACCAATGGAGGATGAACAGGAATAGTTAACCCAAATATTCTGTCATCGTTTTCTTCATGTTGTTCCAAACCTGACTTTCCCTGGAATGCATATGGCAATATTATCAATGAAAGTGACACTTTCAAGCTACAAAAAAGCAAAAAAAAATCTCCCTATTTTGTACGACTTATGCACTATGATCCAGGGAGTTTCCAGGTGCTTAGCAGTGCATGTTTCCCTCGTGAACCTTTTCAAAATGTCTCCTTTTGCGTTCCGAAGAATGTTTGGAATGACGTGAAGGTGATAAAAATGACAGAATACATTTTTTAGGGGGTGAACTGTTTCTTTAAGAGTGAGTACTACTAATGTTTTTGATGTAGTGTTAAGTCTGTGGACCAAATAATTGTCTTGCACGACACTTGGTACATTTTGCTAATCACATCGAATCAACTGACAAAAACTGAAGTCGTTTACTGAAATCACTGAGATTGAGATTTGAAAATGTAGGTAGTGATTGAATATGCACATTTGGGTGACGACAAATGCCCCGATACCCAGATAAGCACACAAACAGTCACTTGTTAAAACACCTCTTGCCTTTATTCTGAGGAATCCTGCCTAGTCACTATAACAATTCCAATGGTTTTGCTAAATAGAGAAAATGTTTGAACTGTCATTTTTGAGCACATTTCGTACACATTTGTACTAGATATAGGGCACTTCGCCACTTTATTGCAGAGTACCTGCAGTGATCGGAATGTTTTCATCTTACGTCTCTTCCAATTGATGTCCCGGATGAGTTCTCACTTGAATTTTATTATCAGGATTTCTTGTTTTGCGCAGTCACGTTGTCCTGACACATTCCTCACACATTTTGTGTGCTTTTAATTTCTTTTAAGGTTTTTGTATAAGGTAAAGGTAAAAGGAGTGGTAGTATTTCCGAGTGCTGTAAAATGGATTCAAATTAACTTTTGTATTTGTATTATGTTCAGTGTACTGCCACAATCCAAAGCACATTTTTCAATAAAATAATCCTTTTATCTAAAAACGTCACTGTGGTTTGTCTAAAAAATACATATAATTGTGACTTTCAGTACTGAAGCCCTGAACAGCCATGGATATTTTTTTGTTGTTGAAAAACCTCACTCCACTGATCTCACGAGGCGTGACTGACGCTAGAGACTGTGGTCTTTAGCATCCTTGTTAGTGCGCTTGCCTCCTATGCCAGAGACGCCATTTCAAATCCTGCTCAGAGTGGGGCGAGTACGACCAGATTGGAGCCATGTCCCGGATGGGAGAGAGGTTTATGGGGGTGAGTGTAATGGATGCCAGCTAGTGAGAGCTGTGTGGATAAACCTCATTTCCCTGATCTCAAGAGGCACTTAATGGACTGACACTAGAAGCTCCTTTAGCATCCTTGTCGCACGCACGCCTCCCATGCCGGAGATTTCCCTTTGAGTCTCACTCAGAGCAGAGCGAGTACTACAGGAGGGGAAACACAAACACATTTTGTTTGGATTTATATGGCAATAAGGCATGAAATACATGATAAAACAGTCTAATGGGAAAGATTCATTTAAATAATTGTCCTACAGTGTTGGTATAAGACCAGCTGTGCAGAAAACAGCAAAGAATCATTCTACATGGGCGTATCTACTAATGAGCTATCAAACAAAACGTGAACAGAACAAGATATGATGCCATCACAAACTTTCAAAAAATCGATTATTTCTTCATCTTTGTATGAACCTTGCAGACAAATCTTCTGATTACCAGGAATTATATATTAAAACTGGCAAACACATCATACTTTTCACTCACATGAACATACACATTTAACTAAATAACTACTGACCTGGCCAAACAACAACACTGTAAAAAAAATATTGTTGGTTTAACTTAAAAAAGTAACCTGGTTGCTTTAAAATGTTGAGTTCACTGAAATAAAAAAAGGTAGTTAATAAAGTTAAGGGAATTGGTTTAAAGGTGCACTATGCAACTTTCCGTCCACTAGAGGTCGCCTATTCGAAACAAATGCGCAGTTTGCAAAGTGTGAGCGCAGCATCTTGGGAGATGTGGTCTTCACCTCACAGCCGGTGGAAAATAGGACTCGGGCAGAAATCACGTTCATGCATGCGGTTATTAACGTTACTGTAGTGTAAAAGCAGAGCAGGACCGAGTGTCGCGGAGCTGAGCACGGCCGCTGGAGAGATTGTTACACAAATACCCGCCTCGCGAACACCGGGGCTTTTATTATGACGGGGCGGGACACATTCGCTGGCCGCCTGTGGTATTTCCGCTCTTCCGGTTATGATTATGAGGTAATGGAGCTCTGTTTATCATATTAGATACATTTAAGTGTGTTGAAAATGGTGTTATGACGTTACTCCGTGCGAAAACATTTGGGATATTGAAGGTAGGCCTACTCACCTGAACAAAATATAATATATAACACTGGCCTAGTGGTTTTTGGATATTTTACTACATAGTGCACCTATCCACCTAATAAATAGAAACTCAAAATATATTGTATCTGAACCACATAAATACATTTTTTTTTTGTGGAGATAAATCATGAAAATAGCACATTTTGGCATGTTTCACTGCATTACTACAAATAAAACACAATTATGTAATATGCTTACTAAATATTTTAATACTATTTGTATAAAGGATGATGTCAATTCTTAAAAATGCTCATTGTATTAACTC